>NC_141547.1:62872500-63120000 GCF_021556685.1 Rattus norvegicus | reverse complement strand
CATCTTATTTGGATTTCCAGCCTCCATGGCTGTGACAAAATAAATCCCTTGGCTTCGTCTCTCCAGTCTGTGTGTTTTGTCATGGCAGCCCAAGCAGACTCCGACACAGCCGTCCAGGCCACTCTGCGACTGCTTTGCTATGCCCTCAGCAGCTCTGAGCATTTCTCTGCTTCCTGACACCAGGCATCACGTGACATTTAATTCTCTCTTGGCCATGGTAGGCCGACCAGTGGATCGTCTTTGAAAAGGTAAAGCTCCAAGGCCGAGAATGCGTTGACAGTATTTAGTCCGTATAGCACTGCCTTCCATGAGTAGCAAGATGAAAGTTTTTGAAAAGACACTTTTGTATTCTTGCCCATTGAAAGAGGCATTGAAAAGACTCATAATTGAAATTCATAGAAATGGGGATTTGTTTCTTGGGTGAGCATGGCTTGCTTCTCTCTGTCTCTGCACAGTGGAGATAAGTGGGAATGGTCCGGCGTTGCCATGGGTGGGTTTAGAATGGATAGGAGAGGGATCCCTGGATGTCTGCAGTGAGGCACATGCTGGTAGACAAGGGAACAAGGATGCTCACGTGTTCTCTGATCTCAAAGGGTCTGTCACAGGAGTAGCTTCTCACCAATAAGGAGGGTGGAAGACATTACTTAGAATGTGCAATGGCTTTTATTTATTTATTTATTTTGTGGTGTTGGCAAGTAAATCAGAGGACTGGTTTATTGACTCAACTGTTGGTTAGATTTGTGTTTTAATTAATTTTTACATGGATACATAAAATGGAGTTCTTTACAAATGTGTAGGTGCCATCCTAGGGAAGGCTATGCTGACGATCTCTTTATTATTCCAGGTTAATATATATGTGTGCCACCGAAGGAATATAATGGTTAGATTTAAACGGAGAAAATCAAAATGACTCAGAAAGGATAAATCTGACTTAACAAGGTCATCGGGGGAAAATAATTAAGTGGAATAAATGAGGTCTAACAGGAAAAAAAGGCAGCAGGGAAGTTGGAAGTCTTGAGAAACACACTAAGTGGTCCAAGGCCATCACATCTGTGTTCGCTGACCTTCCATAACACACGTAAACAATGACAGCGGAAGCCTACAGTTGAAGAGCTTGGACACACTGGTGTCGGGCCTGAAGCTGTCTGTCTAGACACTGCTGAGAAGACAGCAAAGAAGGTGACTGGGAGAGCTGAAAAGCATCACCCAAGGGATCCTCCTGCAGGCTGCTTGCTCTCCAACTTGCTTCATGTGTGCCATGGTCTTGATCGTCAAGTAAGGCTTAGATTTAGAGATGTCTGGAGTGGTTGACTTGAGTGTGGGGAATGACAACATGATGGAATGAGAGTGTCCCTCATAGGCTCATCTATTTGGATACATGGTCCCCAGTTGGTGAAGCTGTTTAGGAAGGTTTAAAAGGCATGACCTTGTTGGATCTCACGAGGGGCTGACTTTGAAGTTTATGCTATTCCTTCTCTCTGTCTCTGTCTCTGTGTTTGTCTCCGTCTCTTTCTCCATCTGTCTCTCTGTCTGTCTGTCTCTGTCTCTGTCTCTGTCTCTGTCTCTCTCTCTCTCTGTCTCTCTCTCCACCCCTCCCAACCCCGTGGATCAAAATGTAAGTGCCCTACCTGTCTGCTGTCTTGCCCCCTGACATAGGACTCTAACCCTCTGAAACTATAGGTTCTAGATAACTCATACTTCTGTAAGGTGCCTTGGTCATGGGGTCTTATTACAGGAATAGAAAAGGAACTAGGATAACAAGTAAGACTGAGCATGGGAGAAACCCAACCTGATATCATTGGAGAGTGATATCATGCAATGAGCTGGAGAAAGAAAAAGAAAGGGTTAAGCAAATGTACACGCCCCCTTTCCTCCTGGGCACACCTACAACAGCTCCATCTCCTTTGGGCTTTCACCAAGGATTCAGTGCTGGGACCTCACCAGGGAGTCTCCAAGGGTTTCAGCACTGGGTTAGAACTGCTGATGCTGATGGCTTCATAAATGAGCATCTGCAGTGATCTCTGTATCTCCAGCATATGCCACTGTTGGTCTATCAATCATCCTGTCAGGTAAACAAATCCAACAAATCCCCTTTCATAGAATACATATGTATTTTTATTCATCTGATTTTCTAAAGAACCCTGTCTAATGCAACATGAGATCCCCCAAGGCCCTCCAAGCTTAGCTTTGTGCTTAACTCACAAGCTCCACATGCCTTTTGCTCTTTTCGAATGCATTTGTTTGTGATCGAGGTTTCTCAGACCCTTCGAGAATCCATGAGAAAAGTGCTTTGTGTAGTGATTAACAGCTAGGGGAGTTTTCTAGTTATCTAGCTACAAGACTTTGGAACTTTCAAGCTACGTGCACTGAGTTAAACTATGACCTAGCTATTATCTAGGTCTCAGTGGGACAAACAACATACCCTTGTGGTAAGTGGGGCTCAGGGATAATGTACACTGTATCTGCATGATCCCAGGTCTGGATCTCACTGAATCAAGGTCCTGATCACTGATCCCTTTTGGGAATGGGGAAGACTGATGTGCCTATGGTTTTGGATTAAGTAGTTATAAGGAAACCAGCCCTCCTTTCTTGGAGTCAGACAGATTGCAGGAGTTAATGAATAATAGAAGGCCATAACCTGCCTACAGAAATGTGAACAGATGCATATGACATAATCTGAGTCTTTGAGAACAGGATAGAAATATCTGGGGAACACTGGATGTCCTGAGAAATGGCTGGGGATATAGTCCCTCTGTGACTATTTAATTTGATGGAACACACATCCAAGGATCACTATGGGAAGGCTAAGTAAGAGCCCATTCAAAATGGTGTAGCTGACTCTGGTCTGAAGGCAAGTCCCTTTGCTGATGACCTGGACAATCTCCACAGTCTTTTTATAAAGTCCTTACATAGATGATGGTTGTCCATCATTTTCCCAGCCACTATGGATTCCCTTCTATCGAATGTGATAAAACTATTTTTGCCACCAACCTTTCTGAATTTTGAGTCTTGCATCTGAGGATTAGTCAAGGCACCAGAGAGAATCATTTTGAAAGAGTTACTGTGCCAGGAATTAACTCTTTAGAGTCCAGATCCTGGGGAAGTATAGATGCCCAAGGGAGATTAAGGGCCGGTGAGAGGAAGGAAGGCTTATGTCATGGTAAATATAAATATCTACCAACCAGTATGGGAATATGCCAATGACTCCCCAAGCAGAGTACCTGGGCGCGGGTGCATACTGGTCCTCCCTGTGTAGGGAGGTGGTTCCGAAGCTTTGATCAGAAATTTGTGTTTGCTGATGCTGAAGGTCCTCAGCCCCAAATGGTGTTTGTTCTATCAATAAAGATGCCAGTGGCCATTGGCTGGGTGGAAAGAAAGAGGCAGCATTTCAGGGTCCCACAGGCTAGGAAAGAAGAAGAGAATCAAGATACTTGGGAGAAAGACATGAACAGACAGAGCTACAGAGGAGATCTTCCAAAATGTAAGCAGAAAGGGAAAGCAGCCTGAAAGTGTCTTGGGCAGCAAGACCAATGGGCTTCACAGAAGATAACTGGGCAACTAAGTTGAGGGCAGATTTAGAGGTGTTGAGCTAGGAGTGAAGTTAAGGGCACGCTAACCATGGAAGGCTAGAAGAGCCCAGCCACGGAGCCAATAAACCAGTTTTTAAAAAGAGCTAATGTGGGGGTGGGAAGAAAAAAAGAGCTAATGTGTGCGTGTCTTTTATCCGTGGGATCTGAGATAGCTCCTGGGCGGGTGTGTGTATGCCATCAGCTGGGAACACAAAGTGGCGTAGACAAAACTGCACGCTACCTCCCTGCACACACCATACCTGCAGTCTGCACAAGTGGCCTCCCCTTGTCACTCCTGACACTATTTAGAAAGTATGCTGTAGCTCTGGAACCCCAGAACTTTAGCTGGGATGAGGACAGAAGAGTAACAGGCTTTAACTGAGATATCTCCATTTCTCATGCTGAGACAGCTTAGCCCACATGCATCCTGCATGAACAGAGGAGCTAAGAGAAGAGAACCCATGCAGTCTGCCCTTCTACACACAGCCATATATGAGGCAAATCTACAGACCCTGCCTCCTGTTTTAAGGCCAAGATCTGCCTTTGCCAAAACTACAAGTTAACTAATTTTAACTACAGCCCTCCTGCTTCTGGGCCAGTCCGAATGTGAGCTGACTTATAGTGGGCAAAATGAGACTATTTTCATAACCACTGCCCCCCATTCACAGTTTCCATAAACTCTTGCTCATTTGCCTGACAGGACTTATAGTCTTCTCATAGTCTTTAATTTTAATGAGGTCTGTAGGACCCAGAAACAGGGCCATGGATGACAAAGTCTGTGACTGCTCCTGAGGCAAGAGCTGGGATGCTTTGGCACACATCTGCTTGTAACCAAACCAGAAACACAAAAACCAAGAGACCACACAAAGGAACCATCTTCACTCCAGAAAGATGAAGCTGGGTTCTCCCAAAGAGCTGCTAAGTTATGATGATATGCATTCAGTTGGCTGGTCCATGGTGCTCAAATGCTTGGCTAATCATAACTCTGAATGATGCTGAGAAAGAAGGGAGTGTGGGAGGGAGACAGAGGCAGGAGAGAGGGAGATGAGGCTGTGGGGGGATAGATAGATAGATAGATAGATAGATAGATAGATAGATAGATAGATAGATAGATAGATAGATAGAAAGAAAGATAGATAGATAGATAGATAGATAGATAGATAGATAGATAGATAGATAGATAGATAGATGATAGAATGCCTAAGGGAGCAAGAGAAATATGGAGCCATTCCACATTTTGAATGCTTATGTCTCAAAGATCATGCAAGTCACTGCTTATAAATTATACCTCAAAAATTCTGAAGAGTAGGACATCTCTTGTAAACATGATCCAAACAGGAAGATTGGCAGATGTTGGGCTGACCTCACTGGTATGAAGATGACCTCAAGTTCAAATCCTTTCCAGGCAAGTTATTCAAATGGAATTCAGTATTATATCCTGTTGGCCCTTAAAATTCAGTCTTGCAGAATTTGAGATCAGACTTCCACCGAGGAAGCATTCTTTCTTGGCTGAGCAAAACCTTTTTATTCACTGGTGGTGTGACTATCTGGCTGAGTCCCTAACCAGTGCCCAAGGCCATCAGCTGCACTCACTTTTCAGAGGTATCTGGAGGAGATAACACAAGTCTGGGGTCAAGAGCTGGGGAGATGGTTCAGTCACTAAGGTACTTATAATGTAACCGTGGGGATCTAAGTTTGATTCCCAGGGCTCACATAAAAAAATACCATCGTGCTGTAGATCCTGCTTTGGGGAAGCAAAAGCAGAAGCCTGGGACTTTGGCTAGTTAGCCTAACTAACCAGTGAGCCCTGGGTTCCAGGGAGAGTCCCAGTCTCAAACAAACAAGTGAGTAGCATCCTAGATGATACCAAAGGTTAGCCACTGGCCCTCATATTTAATCACATAGGTATACCCCTACATTCATGAATGAACACACACATATATTAACACATGGTATCTTAGTTACCTTTCTATTGTTGTGATGAAACATCATGACCAAGGTAAGTTCTAGAGGGAAGGGTTTATTTGGGGTTTACAGTTCCAGGGGAGTCAGAGTCTATCCCTATAATGGCAGGGAGCATGTCAGTAGGCAAACATCTTCCCACAAGGCAACACTTTGCCTTCTAATTCTTCCCAAACAGCCACCACCTGGGAATCAATTATTCAAATGCCAGAGACTTATTGGTGCCATCTCATTCCAACAAAGAGTCTGTGAGCTCCTCCTGACCTTGGGTAACCAACCTGACATTTCCTACATAGCATCTAAGTGCTCCAACCCACATTGTTCCCACACATTTAAAAAAGGAAAGAAAAAAAAAAGCCACCACTGGATGGTAATCAAATTAACCAACATAATGAGAGAAATTTATAATTAAGTGAGCTAATGTGTGTAAGGAAAGAAAGTGCTTAGCACACAGCCATAACCAATTGTGAGACTTTCAGTACCTTTTCTTTTTTTCAAAGATAATTTATTTTGTAAATCAGTCTGGTGAAAAGAGTTCTCAAGCTGTGGTGTAGAGCATGACTGCAAGTGCCCACTTCCTGTACCCGGAGGCCAGAGAGAACAGCAGGAGTCCTGCTCTGTCACTTTCCGTGTTATTCCCTTGAGACGAGGTCTCTCACTGACCGCCGAGTTAGGCTAGCAGCATCCTCTGCAGTTCCATAATTCTGAACAAATGAGAAGAAGCCCAGTGCTGGGATAATTGTGTACAGCCCTGCCCAGAATTTTGGGTGTTTGGGACTCCAAACTGAGATCCACACGCTTAGACAGCAAGCTCTGTTATCCACTGCGCCATCCCCAACCTACAAAGTGAATTTCCATATAGATGTATGTTTCTTCTTTTAGGGCTAGAAAGGCAAACTCATGCTAATTTCAGCAAAAGGAGAGGTTTCATTGGTCAGCATAACTGAAAAGTCTAGGATCTACTATTTAAATAGCCCTGCACCCTCTACCATTTCTGACAACCCTAAGTCAAATGTCCTGGAAATTGTTTGTATCACTGAGGAGGGAATCTGGCTTTGTGTCAAAGGCTCATGTCTTTGACCAGGAGACAGGAGAGCCACAGGGACCACATAGACATAGAGGAATGGCAATATCCCTCAAAGAAAGATGCAGAGTTTTCTCAGCTCTGTCTTCTGTGTGACTGACAGGTGGCTTCTGACACTGCAGACTGTGGCCTTTATGCATCCAACATGGAATCCCATGTTGGATTGTGAGCCTGCAGATGGATGTCCAGGGGGAATTCACTCCCGAGAGTTCGTTGAATTCATTGGGGCATAAAGGATTTGCCAGGCCTTGTCTTACTGTGATGCACTGTGATTCATTTATCTGTGGCTCTGACAATCACATGATCCTGTCCACCATTTTTATATCTGTTCTCAGCAAGGGACCAACTCTGAAGGTAAGGAGGCCATTCGTGACGATAGTCCATGACTTAGTCTTGTTACTTTGCCATTGGAGTCTCTTTCTTACCAGTTGTTAAGAGGTTGGGGTTCCCTCAGCACACCTCTCAGGCACACTGAAGACGGTTTCGAGGGCTCGCAGGCATGGAGGGATGATTTGTTAATCTATTTCATTTTTTCACACGGGCTGTTGAGTCACTTGAAACACTTTAATTGCTTCCTGTTATGAGACCAGTGGAAAAGGATGAATGAATTCAACCATTCATTTGGAAACTTAAATGCTAGCTGGCTAGAGGAAAGAAAAAGAAGAAGGAAAAAAACAAGCCTTGTTTTTCACAAACAGCAGCCAGAAAGTGTCCCCGGCTTCCACTCTTGCCATCACCATCACCACCACCTCCACCACCAACATCATCGTTATGTTTGGGGACATTTTTTTATTTTGGAAATTACTTGTATAACATGGGCGATGCAGACTCCAACACTTCCTCCTTTCTTTCCTAATGTTTTGCTTAGGCTCTGAATTTTAGCACTGGACGGAGTAGAGAGAGTCCCCACAGAAAGTTCCTGATGAATCTAGTTCAACTGGCACAAGGCAGTCCCCTAGGATGGCTGAGTACAGAGTTGGAAGCAAGGAGGAACTTGGAGTCCAGAAGTTTCTGCATATCTTTTTTTTAACCCTCTGGTCTTTCTACTCCATGATTTGATTTAATAACTTGATTCCAGCCTGGGTTTGAGACCCAAAAGAACACAATTTTTCTTACCCTAGGAGGAACTGGCCTTTATAGAGATATTGTTCAATAAAGGATTTTCCTTTCCCCACTCTGGGCACCAGATCCCAGACTACGGTTTACAATCGAATCAACTCAGAACGTCTGCCAGAAATGCTTTTGGCTGGAAATAATGGAAAATATGACAAGAAGTTTCTGAGACACTTGGTCAGTTGTCACTGAAAAAACAAAGTCTGGAGCCAGTAGGTGGGCCCTGTTGTACCAGCAGGACTCACAGTGGCAGTGAGGAGACTTTTAGCTTCTCTCATGTGACCCTGTAACTGCGGGGTGACTATCTTTTACACTTCCCTATGTGGCACCCTATTTCTGGGAGGATAAAGGAAGGGAAATATCCTATTTCCCAGATGTTTTGATGTCTCATGGCCAGAAATTGATCACAGGGCATCAATACAAATAATTAGTCTGGCAGAGCAAGCCTTCTTTTGCTCTCAGAACAAAATGGAGTTTCCTTTGCTAAGAATGAAGGAGGAAGGATGTTAGGTAAGCAGCGAGCACTGTCTGCCACACTGGTGCTGGTGTTTACCTTTAGGTCTTTAATGTATTCTGGAAGTTCTCTAATTTGAGAACACATAAAGACAGCAAGATTAGTTGGGATGGAGAAGTTTATCCTGCAGAATTAAAGTGCTCATAATTACCCAAGAACAGAAAGGTCCCAAACTCCAGCCTGTGCCTCCAGTGACAGTGAAGTCAGATTGTGCATGTTCCTGATTGAGAGGCATTGAGAAAAGTCTTAGCAAGGTGCAGCTCCAGGGAATGCTTCTGCCTGGACCCTCCCTTGTCATCCATCCTGCTTTTTCAGCCATTTACAGACTTCCCCTTGTTCTTAGTCATATACAAAACACACTGGCATACTGTATTCTCTCTGTCCACCCCAGTCATCCACCTAACCATTCACCTACCCCATCCCCATTTTTATTCATTCAATTTAAGAATTCAATCAACAGTCTTGCAATATTTTTTTAAAAAAGACTTATTTATTTATTTATTATAAGTATACTGTAGCTATCTTCAGACACACCAGAAGAAGGTATCAGATCTCATTACAGATGGTTGTGAGCCACCATGTGGTTGCTGGGATTTGAACTCAGGACCTCTGGAAGAACAGTCATTGTTCTTAACCACTGAGCCATCTCTCCAGCCCCCAACAAGGATACTTTTTTTGTCTTTGCTAGATTAGTACTAAGGCTATTGCATAGGTCCGTGTAAATATCCTCAGGGTACTTGCAAAAGGACATTTTTCTTTCCCCCATTCAGGATATGTGGCAAGTTTCTCTGCTCCAAACAAGCTGCAGTCCTCAGCTTGAGTGGAAGCATTCTGTATCTGCTGTGGTTTGGGCATGAACACAATGCTTTTTGACTGAGGGATACTGGGAAATTCTCTTTAGAGCCAGCTCTAACTTTATAGAAGAGTGAGATGTTCAGAGATGGACTATGACTCACTTTCCTTTGACCAGCTCTGAAGCACAGAGTTTTGCTGCTGAATCCCATGAGGGTAGGTGGTGTCTCTATTTTCTTGCAAAGAGAAAACAAGAACAAGAAAAAAAATATTAAAACAGCATTGCATTCCTCTCCTAGTCCAGACACAGAAGTCTGCACTGAGGTGATGACTTAGCTCAACCCATTCTAGGACAAGACCACAGACCACATGGTGGTGTAAGCAGTACATGCTCGTTTCTCAAAATTCTAAAAACCCGAGCCCAAGATCAAGGTGTCACCACAGGCCCTTCCGGCTCACAGGTGCCATTTTCTGAGTAATTGAGTGACAGACACAAGACATTCTGATCCATCGTCTTCTTTTCCCAAGGACACATATTCCGTCATGGTATTGAGGAGGGCGGGTAACTTCCTATGGCTTTCATTACCATATCCCTTCATTTGGAGCTTAGGAGCTGAGGAAACGGCCATGAGTGAGTGAAGAGCAAAGAGGAAGAAGAGGGCGACTAGCCAGAGAAGAGGTGGCTTGGTTAACCTTGTTCTACAACAGTCACCCCAAGCTCAGCGGCTTCTAAATAGTCATTCTTTCCCCTTTCTTCAAGATTCTAGCAGGGACTTCCTTGATCTTATCTAACTTTGGTCTTGTAGGTATAGGCTGGAGGCTTTGGCCTCAGAAAACAGAAGCCATGGCCCTCTCCCATGGGCCCTCTCAGCCTCTGAGGCCTCTCCTGGGGTCTGGTCTGCCCAACAGGAAATAAGACTCCTCTACTGACTCAAAGTTCTCCAAGGGTTTCAGGCCATCTGATACCCAAGTTCAGAAACCCAGAAGCAGCGACCCATTTCCTTACAATCCTCTTGATTAGAGGCTAAACTCAGACCAGGAGGAAGGCAATGGAAAAACAGAAGTCATGGGATCTAGCGCCACCCAGGAAAGACAAGGGTGCAGGGGACAAAACTGCCTCTTTCCAGCTTCCATTATGGCTAGCACCAAACCTCCAGCAGAAAGAACCACTGGAGAAGCAACTCTGCCTTCAGGCGTGTCCAACTTCTGTGGTTCTCCACAGAGACTTCAGGACAATGCTCGTTTCCTCCCCATACCTCCACATTCATTTTAAACAGTCCTCTCCTAGGACTGAAGACAAAGCCCTCTGGGAGCATTTGAAGTAAATTCAGGGGAATGTTCTCGATCTGCTATGGCCAAGGAGGACTTCCAGGCCACCTGTAGCAGAGCCTTATTTAAACAAAATGTGTTGATTATTTTTAGCATAACTTAAGCCCCGGGAGACTAATGAGGTGTTAACAGTGCGTGTTAATTATGTGATTTCTGTTGTCTTCATTAAAGCTAAAATTCTCAATTCTGTTTGCCACCTGAAATCCCAGGAGAGCCCCGTCACTTTTCTGACCCGGCACACTTTAGTTCCCTGTGGTTCATGCAATCACAGAGACAGAGTTCCATTCCCCTGAGGAGAATCAGTTGAGTGGCTCACACATTCGGGAGACCTTGGGTTTCCCCTTTCTCAGCCCTTTCCATTTTTAATCTCCGTTACTAGTCGTTAGATCTGACAGAGAGATCACTGCGCAGGAAGCTGGCGACACGAGCTCATGCTGGATCATTCAGGACTGACTGTCCTTCACGGAAAACTGCCAGAGAGGTTGAAAACCAGGAGGCAGCTGAAATCAACCTCCACTGCTTTCCCTAAGCATTTTAACGAACCAGAGAAGTGTGCTGCAGACACACATGGCTCTGATTATTTTAAACTTCTGCAATCTGTGCTATAGCCCTGTCCCAAGTGACAAGACGTCCCATCCAGAATATCTTTCCCTTCAAGAGATAATCACCTGTCGTAGCACTCATTTGAAGGTGCAGTGAACAGCCTGCTCCTGGCTCTGTCTGCATTGCCAGTGCCTGAAACTTGGCTTGGTGCTGGTGTTAGAGGTCTTTACTGCCTGTCCAAGAGGTAATGGGGTTGTTAATGATGACCTCATCGGGGCATATGAAGTCGTAATGAAAATAGCAGGTGAGCATGATTGGCAAACAGAACATTATGAACCTCCTTAGTAATTAGAGTCATCTAAAAGTGGAATGGGCTGTCACAGGAGGTGGTGGGTTTTCTGTCAGAGAAAATGGACACAGAAGTGGGGGATCCTTTTCAGGTGAGGTTTGAGGCAATCTTTTGCATGTGCATGTGCTCCTTCCAGCCGTCATCTGGGTCTTCTGAGTGTTCTAAGTCCATAGAAACCAGCAGTCTCGACTTCGGTGATTTATAAAATAGAGTGTGGTATAGCAGAAAATTTGGCAGAACTGGGTTCAAATCCCTGCTCTGGCACTTGCCAGCCATCCCCCAAACCCTGAGCAGCTGACATCAACTCTCTGAGCCCCTACAAATGAGCACTGGAATATATTGCTTCCGGAGTTGGTGTAAGAGTTGGAAATAATGACTTTAAAATACGAGGCCCACGGTAAGCACTCAATAAATCACTGCTTTAGTGGCCCTTAGGAGTCTAATTCTTTTCCTTTTTCATTCTCTCTCAATGATACAATCAGGATTTGTAAAACTAGGGGGGAAATGGGGGGAATTGTAAGATACAGCTGCAGTATGTTTGTTAGCACTGGGCCAGACAAACAAAGCAGGCCAAACAAGCCTACCTGTGTTGTCAGGTAAAGCCTCACACTCTGGCAGAGTCTTCCAGCGCCCCCCATCCAGGAAAGGATCTTCATATTGAGGAGTAGCTGCCAAGTGATGGACATGTGCATCTGCGATCCCCTCCACTGCTATCCCAGTTTGAGAAGTGGATCTGGCCATCTCCATCTTACAGAGGAAAAAGGTGTCAAAAGAGAAGTCCCAGACCTACCCAAGGACATCTGGATGTCTCCTGGATCAAACCTGCTAGATCTTCTATCAACTCATCCTTGAAATTTTGTGCCATCCACTACTCATGGTGTGGTGTGGTGTCAATCCGGCCACCCAGAGATGCTCCCACCTTACTGGTTAAGCAATGGAGAGCCTATGGAGTAGAGCTTCAGCTTACAGACTCTAAAGGACTTGTGAGTGGCCATTAACTTATTTGTGTGTGTGTGTGTGTGTGTGTGTGTGTGTGTGTGTGTGTGTGTGTGTATACAGATGCACTTACCCATGTGTGTTCATGTGGAGGCCATGTTGATGTTGGATGTCTTCCTTGACCACTTCTCCACACTGTATTTTGAGACAGAGATTCTCACTAACCCTGGATCTCATCTGCAAAGCTGGGCAGGCTAAGCACAGTGCCCTAGCGTCTGCCGTCTCCAGCCCCCAACACTGGCGTTACAGGTGTATGCTTCTATGCCCAGCTTCTTATATGACTGACAGGATCCAGTGACCCATCTTACCAGCCCAACTAACTTATTCTTTACCCATTTACCATGACCTTTATAGAAGGGCTATGTGGTCTTACTAAACCTTCATGTCAGCTTTTGTATATATGGCTAAAGATTTGAATATATACAAAATTGGATTAAAAAAAATAAAGTTGCCCTCGCCTCGTGTTTCAGGTCCCTACTGCTTCCCAGAGTCGCTCTCTCTCTATCTATAGCCTGCCTGAGGTTTGGGGGTTTGTCTTCTTAGATAAACTTCTGAGATAAAGTTCATGCAACATGTAATTCCCCATTCTAAAGTGTGCAACTCAGGGCCTCTGGTGCTTGCATAACACTGCCCCACCCCCCTCTCTCCAGTATCAAAACATTTTTATCACCCTGGAAATGAAACCACGGAAGCCAGAATTACCCGTTTGAGTAATGACTCCCTGTTTCTTCCTCCTCCCCACTTCTGTTCGCCCTGCCTGCTCTCCCTGTGGATCTGCCTATTATGGGCTCATTGAATGGGATGGGGAACTACAACAAGTGGCCCTTAAGATCTAAATGCTTTCATTCCACTATTTCCTGAGAGTGAAGGCTTCTTGGTTAACTTGCTATTGTTGTCGGTGGAGGTGGTGGTGGTTGTGTGTGTGTGTGTGTGTGTGTGTGTGTGTGTGTGTGTGTTGCTGATGATGGGTTTTGTTTTATTTTAGTTTGTTTAAAATTCACTCTCACTGAGCATGTTGGTCAGCATTGGGGAGTCAGAGGCAAGTGGCTCTCTTCAAGGAAAGCTTGCTTTACACAGTGAGGTTCAAGCCAGACCAAACCCTGTATCAAAAGAAAAGAAAAAAAGACTTACAACACAAACCACCAAGCAAACCACCAAGATACAATCTTACCGTGTGGTCCAGGCAGACTTTGAATTCACAATTTGTTTGTATTGCCTCAGCCTGGGACTCAAAATAGGCAAATACCACACCTAGTTCTTAACATGTTTTTTGAGGGTCATTCAAATTGGAGCATTCATCAAGACCTCACTCATTTTTATTAATGTATTCTAATTAACATGTAGTAATTATGCATTTTATGCAGTACGGTGTGACATTTCAAGACATGGCTACAATGTATAACAATCAGAGGAGGGCAATTAGCATAGGTATCACCTCAGACACATGTCATCGTTTTGTGTTGAGAACATTCAAAATTCTTTGTCTTAGCTCTTCTGCAATATTTAATTGACTGTTGTCAAGTGTATCCGTCCTCTTGTGCAATCCAACATTATTCCTGTATCCAGCTGGGCCCACCTGTTGCCATCCCTGCCTCCCTCTTACCCTTCCCAGACTCTGGTAAACACTGCTCTAGCCTCTGTGTCTCTGAGATAAACACTGGCTTCTACATGTAAGTGAGAACATGCAGTATTTGTCTTTTAGGGTCAAACTCTTTTCATGCGACACTTCATTCCTTTATAGGGGCGATTGATATTCTTCTAGGCATTGGTACCACAATCTGTTTACTCCTCCATCCACTGGTGGACATTTTCACCCTGGTGCTGGTAATGATAATGCTCGCCCGTATAAGCACTTGTGTCCAATTTTCTGTGTGACAGCATGTTTGTGATTCTCATGATTATAGATCTGTGAGTGGAATTTCTAGGTTATGTGCTAATTTATGTTTGAATACTGAGAAATCAAAATTAGGTATGTTTTTGTAGGGCGAGGATCCAAACCCAGGCCTCTCAAATACTAAGAGAACGCTCCACGCCAAGCTACACCACCAGGCTTCACGTACGCGTTTCTCACGGTGCACACAATTCCTCCACCTTACCCATCTGTAAGCTGCACACACACTGTGGTGAGCTTTGCCTTATTCGCCTGGCAATGGGGTGTAGAGTCCTTTGCAGTGGTGTGCAGTAAATGTTTAACTTTTTTAATGCTTTTGTGAGGTGCAAATTCCTCAGGGATAACTCACAGTGTGGCTGGCCTCAAGCCATGCAAGACCACCGATGGCAACACTAGAAAGAGACACTAGCAAAATATCCTCATGAATGGATCCAAGCTGGCTGTGGTGAACTGCTGGATCTTTCCATGTCTGAGCAGAAGGAACGGCCTCATTCATTTTTATGAGGGCATAGCACACCACTTTAGGACATTCTATAATTCTTTAACCTGTCCCTGATGGTGCACACTTAGCTGGCTTCCACTCTCTCCCTTCCACAGACTAGGCTTTAATGGATAATCTCATGTGTGTATCATTTCGCTCATGTGCAAATATAGCGGTAGACCAGACTTTCGTGACAACCTAAGAATCACCACGGGAAGACTTCTTCTTAAAAGCCAATTCATTCCTTCCTTGGACTATCCTGGCTCACAGAACGAATGCTGCACAGAGAAGCTACTCTTCCCGTCCCACTTTCCTTACGGGTAAAGCTGATGTAAGTTAACTAGCCACTTGCCAACATCATAGGAATGCCATCACACTTTGAAACGAAGTAGAAAAGTGTGCTTTTCTTCTGGAAGATGGGAATTAGTGTCAATATAAAGTGCCATCAATCACATGGGGTGAACTAGAGAGCTTTCCTAGTACAGCAGTGGGTAGAACCAGTTAATTAAGAACTAGGATAATGTGTTTTAGCCCAGTTCTTACGCAGATTTAAAAATTCTAAACAATGTTTCTTGATCTTGTACTTGAGAATGGTCTAGGAAAGTCTTTAAACCTTAATTCCCTAGCCCACAGTCACAATTTATCCAACCAGGAAACCTACAAGCTAGCCAGGCATCTGGGTGTTTCAGAGAACCTGCAGAGAGTTTGGGCAAGGTGGAGAAGAGATTCTAAGGAAGCCTCAGACTTGGTTACACATCCGTTGGGGCTATCTGGGGCAGGAGAACCAACAGAATGTGTGGCTATAAACCAAAGAGTTCGATTTTAGGAGTTAGATACAGTCAAACCCAAATTTTGCAGAGCAGGGCCGCCGCAGGCTGCATCCAGGTCTGGTGAGAATCAGTGCTGCAGTTCAAATAAAAAAGCCACCTGCCTGGGCTAGGGAGAGATGGCTCAGTGGGTTAGAGCACTTGCCAGACACATGTGAGGACCAGAGTTCAGATCCCTGGCACCCACATAAAAAGCCAGACCTGGGGAGGGGAGGAAAGCAAACGGGATTGCTGGGACTGTGAGCTTTGGGTTCAGTGAGAAACTGTCACGAAGAATAAGGCAGAGAAGGCAAATGTTGCCTTTCCAGGCTCGCTCTCTCTCTCTCTCTCTCTCTCTCTCTCTCTCTCTCTCTCTCTCTCTCTCTCCTCTCCTCTCCTCTCCTCTCCTCTCCTCTCCTCTCCTCTCCTCTCCTCCCTCCCTCCTGCCCTCTCTCCCTTTTTCTCTCCTTCCACCAAAGCAGCTATTACTCTGGTTTCACCAGCAATTAGCCAAGTTGCCTATTCTAGAACTTCATACAAGGGAAAGGGGAGCTAAGCACTCTTAACTGCAGAGCCAGTCCCCTATTAATAATAATTAATGAATAATAGCCCTATTAATGCCCTTTTAATAGCTTTAGGATGTGAGATAACAGGTTTTATTTCTTGTCTCATAACAGCCATTTTGATTTCTCTCCCTTCTTTTGATTAGCTTTGCTTAACTTTTAACAGCCTTTCTAAATAAGCTACTGTGGGTTTTAAACAATATATCTACCACGTTTTCCTGCTTCCTGGCTTATGGATTTATGTTTTGGATTGCCTCTCTTCCTTTACATCCATGTGATGTTTGCTTCTATGTATTTATTTGTTTTCATACTTTTTAAATATAGGTATAAGCACTAAAGCGGTGTATCTTCCTCTAAGAACCATTTTGGTTTCTTTGTGTTTCATGTGTTTCTTTTATCAGCTTTCATTCACAAATATTTTCTCCTCTTCCTGTGGCTCCTTCTGTTAGAAATACAGTGCTTGACTTCCCTGTATTTGGAGGATTTTCTAGACAGTGCATGGATTTCTGTCTTAGCCTCTGTGCAGGCAGGTGACACCTCTTAGGCTTTAGTGAGCCTGTTTTGGCCTCGTGTATGATCTGGTGTGATGGGTGCACCATAGCTTTGAGAACCGTGTATCTTGCAGTTTATTGGGAACTTACCAACTGAGCTGCGTGGACTGATGGCACATTTGATTCATCTATGTTTGGGTTGTTTTGCTTAAGAACAACTAAAAGGCGTATTTTCTTCCAATGTTCAATTCTTTGGATTTTGTTCTGCCTTTAGTTGTATAGGTTTTTTTTAAAATATATTCTCAGCTTCATCCCTGCATACTTAAAGTTTTGAGTGTTATGATGTCTTTGTATCATTGCACTACATTTGGTTGTGGTTATAGCAGTGTCTTGGCATTTATTTGACTGATATTATTTTGTTAATACACACAGCCATTTTGCACAGTAAAACTTTACTGCCAACCCACCTGCATCTTTATAGTTGATATTTCTCTCTAAGAAGCAGAAAAGTGTTGGGTCTTGCTTTGTTCTCCAAGCTGAGAATGGATCACCCGACCATGGCCAGTTAGAAGGGTTTCTGGGAAGCAAGTCTCTGCTTTCCAGTTTGAGAGAAGGGGGCAGCAAGAAGATGCATAAAAATATCTGCTGGGGGGTTGGGGATTTAGCTCAGTGGTAGAGCTAGCAAGCACAAGGCCCTGGGTTCGGTCTCCACCTCCGAAAAAAAAAAAAAAAGAAAAGGAAAAAAAAATAGCTGCTGGGTCTAAGAAATGTTTATTAAATAAATACGAAACTTTACGTTGAAGACTGTTTCTCTTTTCCCAAGTAGGGTGTTCCATGCAATTATTTTGGTGAAATAAGCATGGAATTAGAATTAGATATGCCCATACTTTCCCAGAGTGCACTGCCCTGTTGTTTACAATTGGCCAATCACAAAGAGATTAGCGCTCCCTCACAGGCCTGCTGGGGCCACAGAACCAAGGGAAGCTCAGAATCCTGTGAGGGATGTAACTTGGAGAGATTTTGATTTGGTGTTTCTGGTGGAACCATCTGTATCCATTGTCCTTCTGGTCAGAAAAGGCCTTTCACTTCTGTTCATCTATGTGTGAATGTTTCTCCTCACACCGGCACAGTTGGAGAGGTACGGGACACGCTCACAGCAGACAGGGCCACTTGGCCACTTGGAAAAGGCCTTCTGGGAAAGCAAGTCTTGGCAGGATACAAGCCACTCTTCACCCAGAAGCAGCGCCATTAAGATGAATGCCAGGTATTGCTTAGGCAGCGCCTGGCAGACGAAGGGTGCCTACCAAGTGTTAGTTGTTACTGTTTCACTTCTATTCAGGAGAGCCGAGCTTGTTTCCCTCCTGCCCATCTCGTCCTGGAGGAGCCTCTTTCCCCTCAATTATCCAAATGTGGCTAGACCAAACGACAAATTCCAGGACTGATGCTCCGAGTCTCATTCAGCTTCTACTCCACAATGGGGGTTCTGGGCAAACGCCAGGCAGGCAAGAATCACTTGATGTTTTCTCTGAGTGTGTCTAAAGTGCTTTGGTTGGGTAAATTGTCACTTGGGACAACCTGGCCTTGGAGGGATGTGATCTGCGCTCCCTGGCTTTTGAGGCTACTGAAAAACCACTTGTTGATGAAACTTAGCTCCTAGAGTTTTCCTGAGCAGAATGAAGAGGATGCCATTCACAGCTGGTGTTAAAGTACAAAGGTCCTGAGAAGCACTTCAGAGGCTTCTGATTCTGTGCCTAACAACTCAGCCAGTCCTATTGCACATTAACAGCCTGAAGGGTAAAATGGTTCAGGGTCACCAGGGAGAAGCTCCCTGCTGTTAGAGATAACTAACAAATTTACAGCACTTGTCTTTGTCTTTTGTCTCAGCTCTGCATGAGGATGGCGGTAATAAAAAGCCATGATTAAGAGGCCAGGCTTAGGAAACTGATCTTGGATTAGGTTTGGGGGACTTGAACCCAGAGCTCTGGGCATGCTAGGTATGCACGCTCCTTCTGTTCCACCTCCCCACCCTTGAGAAAATTGCTTTTGAGAGCTATATAACCCAGATTAGCCCACGGTTGCAGTCCATCTGCCTCAGACTCCCGAGTAGAAGGGAGCACAGTTGTGTATGTCACTAGGCCTATATTATGAATTGATATCCTGACTTGGCCATCCTAGTTTTGCATCTTGGTCTTATAGGTTTTCCTTTTCTGAACCTTATGTCCTTATCTATAGAGTAAATGGATCAATATCTACGCTACATAATTATTGCTACCATTCACCGTGATGCCCATGATACTTTGTTATACTATGAGAAAGTTCACAGAGAGCAGAACTTTAGGTGTGAGGCCTCACCAGGCCCTGGGTCACTGTACTTTCCCTGCATCTCCCATTGCATGGGGCTTGTCCTCACACAGGCTCTCCTTTGGTGGACACAGTGACCATGGCATCTCTCCAGTTTCAGGAAAGAGAAGATCTCTCTCTTCTAAGAGTCCCAGTGAAAGCCAGGTGTGGTGGCACACACCTTAACACCAGCATTCTGAAGGCAAAGGCAACTGGATCTCTGTGAGTTCAAGGCCAGCCTAGTCAACAAAAACCTGGGGGGAGCCCCAACCAATTATCTTGGAGTCTCATTTTCCCAGAATGCATCATGACTAGACCATGACAAATGGTGCCCAAGCCACCAGGTACTAGCTTTGCACCTACGAGTAAAGTTGGCTTCAAAGAAGAGAATGAGATCACAACACCCAAGGAAGGGGACTGAATGTTACAGGGATGGAGTGGGGGGGGGCAATTTTCTCCTAGAGGGCATAAAAAATGCAAGTGAATTGGGGCACAACACTAATCCTAGAATCCCAGAATGAAGGAATGCTTTCCTGAGTCTTGAAAGAAATAAAACCAGGCTCATGGAAGATAGCACCCTTTAAAATAGTATGTAGGGGCTTGTGTAAGAATTACTTCAAGGACTGGATGAAAATAAGGACTTAACAAAATGAAAAGCCACGAAGAGAAGCCAGGGTCTGGTAGGGTAGCTATGGGTGGTGGGTGGTTATGGCTGGCTGTAGGTGATAGGTTGCTGGCAGCTTTGGGTGGTGGGTAGCATCTGGCACTCCGTAAGCTCATTTGTTGAGCACAGCTATACCCAAGTGCAGATGAAGAGTTCAGGACTGAGTGGGTGTTCTCAGAGCTGTCTGCGCTCAAAAGCAGATGCAGGACAAGTGGGCCAGAGCCCTTGAGTCCCGAGAAGCCTGCTTCTCCTCTTTAGGACTAGCTGCCTCTGGACAAAGCTCTTTCCTGTGGGTCTTTCAGCCAAGCAGTGATCTGTAAACCCAGTTGTCTGGCAGAACCATCAGTATTTAAACAGTGTTTCTAGAAGCTTCCACCTGAAGGAAGCTTCATTAGGTTCATTGAGCTCCAGGTGGAGTGCAGAGAACAGTTTACTGAATAAAATCCCCACCTACCAGGCCTAGCGACTGGAGGTGTCAGGGGGCATCCTGTCCCTCTGTCTCGAGCTGTACCATTGATGCTCTGTTTTCTTCCTAAGAGTGTAAACTACATGGGACAGAAACTTAGGCAGCTTTGAATCTCTGATGTGTGGACTGATGCCTGGTAGGGAGCAGATACCCAACAACCATTTGTCAAAGGAATTCAGGGGGTCAGACAGGCAGCAGCAAGCTGACTTTTCCCATGGCTGGGGTGGGGGTGCTTCTCTGGGAAAGAGAACCTTCTGTTTCTGGAAAGAGCTTCTGTGACTGGCAGGAGTTCATGACAACAAAAGAAATAAGGACCCTGGGGTTGAAGGTTCACGGCACCACCAGTCTATGTAGATTTCAATTGGTCTTCCTGGGCTGACCTCAGTTGGCAGACTACTTGCCTAACATGCATGTGTTTGCCCCAGTGACACAGAAACATGGTGTTACATGCCTGTAATCCCAGCATTTGGGAGCTGATGACGGGAAGACTAAAGGTCATCCTCGGTTACCGATCAAATTGAGGCTAGCCTGGGTTAGCCTGGACCTTGTTTCAAGAACAAACAACCTCCTTTGTCATTTTAATACAACAGTGACAACGGTCATAACGTTACTGCTGTGGTCATTATCTGACTCACTAATGCCGTTATGAAAGCCAGACACTGGGTTTACTCTTTTGATTCTCATGGGGATGGAAGTTATTCATACCCTGTGCCTATATCACAGATGCTGAGAGGGAGGTAAAGGGAGGGCTTTCAGGAGCACATGGCAGAAAATGGCAAGACTGTGAAGATATACTACCATGCCTGCACCACACCACAGTCCTGGAGAGAGTGTCACGCTCAGCTGCCAAGTGCCCATGTCTGTCTTAAACACATACCAACATTCAGCAAAAGAAGTCAATAGCAGAGGGAGTCAGGGGAACAGAAAAAGCCCTTCAATAAAGAGACCATTGTGCCTCTTCAAACAAGATTATTTTCTTTCTCATTTCTGCTCCCCTGCTGTGTTCTGAAGGTCACTGACTGCGTCTGCACAAGCCGGGGAAGTCACGAAAGGCATACTTGGCAAGGGGAACTAGCAGTGGGAAAGGATCCTGGAGGTGGGGACAATAAGAAGAAGCGGGGGAGGGGGGAAAGGAGGAAGAGGAGAAGGGAAGGAAGAGGAGGAGGAAGAACGAGGAGGAGGAAGGAATAAGAGGAGGAAAAGGAGACAGAGAAGGAAGAGAAATATGAGGAGGGGCAGGGAAAGGAGAAAAGGAGAAGGAGGAAAAGGAAGAGGAGAAGGAGGAGGAAGAGGAGGAAGAGGAGGAAAAAGCAGACAAGGAGGAAGAGGAGGAGGAGGAAGAGGAGGAGGAAGAAGAAGAGGAGGAAGAAGAAGAGGAGGAGAAGGTGGAAGAGGAGGAGAAGGAGGAAGGAGGAGGAGGGGGGAGGAGGGGGAGGAGGCGGCAGCGGCAATTTTACCACATGGGACAGCCAGGCTGATTTTTCTTCTCCTGGCCAGCCCAATGACCTTCTTCCCTTTTGCTGACCACTCCCCGGGGCTGGCCTCTCTGCTGCTCACAAGCAGCTGGCCAGTTCTGGGGAGGCAGCTCAGAGGCTCTTTCTCAGGCCTCTAGCTGGGTCTGTCCTGTACTTCACCAGAGGAAAAACGTTCTTGGGAGAGCTTGTCAGGTGCGTGCCAAGCTAAGGCTCGTTTCATTCTTTTACAAGTGTGCTTTTTAAGTTTTAGAAACTGGGTTGGGCATCCGGCACTTGTTGGAAAAGGTTCAATCATGTTCGTGGGAGAGAAACCCAATTAGTGACAGGCCTGGCTTTTCTAGAGTGGGGAGTAGAATCATGAGGGGTGGGACAAAGCTTTCTGCATTGGGCCTGCAGTGGCTGGTCCAAGAGGTCTTTCATGCTATAAATGTCATGTATGGAAGGCTGTCATTGGACGCTGTGTGGCTTGGGTGTGGGGGGCTATGGAGGACGCACAGGTACTCTGAAGAGTCTGCTTTGTAAAGCCGTTTGTCCAAGGGTCCTGTCTGGCTTACAGCAGAGGCGCCTTGTAAGGAGCAGCTGGTGATGAAAACGCCTGAGGAAAGGAGACATCTGAACAAGGGGTCTAAGTTTCCTGGGGGTGAGGAAAGATGCTCATTTTTTTTGTTTTCTAAGAGAATTGTCTTTTTAAAACGTTCATTCCTAGAAAAGCCCTAAAACACACTCCAGTTGGAGTTTGCCCTAGGCCTTACAGGAAGAATTCCTGGAGCGCAGCATGAGCACAAGACATTCCTGAAGGGCAGGCAGGGTCAGGGTCCCTGTCCAGTGAGAGCCTGGGGCTGGGACGCATAGGCTGCTCCTGTACTCCACTCTCTCCCCAAAGCTTTAACTTCAGTGCCACACTAGGCCACATCACAAGTGAAGGGGTCTGTAGATTTTACTTTCTCAATGTCCCCTAAGACCTAAGGCTTGTTCTTCTCAAGCCTTTTCTGGCTATCTCCTCCTTCCTTGGTCTCTACAGAATCTCTCAGTTGATGATCCTTACCGCTCTGTCACCAGCTTCTCTCTGACGCAAGCTGCTACCTTTTGCTGAAAACTTGCTCTGCGTGAGAGCTCTAGATGAAAACTGTGCAGTGTGGTTCTGAAGTTGGGCCTGAGAGACACCACTCACTTCCAAATCCTGCCCTTAGCTCTTCAGTGACTATGTAACCTTTCGAGAGACTCTCACTCCTGTGCCTCTGCTTTCTACCCACTAGTGTCCAGATCTCAACATAGGGTGCTTACCAGGATTCAAATCTTGGGGCTGGGGAGATGGCTTAGTCAGTACAGTGTTTGCTGTGCAAGCGTGGGACTGAGTTTGATCTCTAGAATCCAGGTAAAAGCCACACACAGTTATGGAGACTGGAGGGCTTGCTGGCCTATCAATCTAGCTGAATGGGTGATACACACACACACACACACACACACACACACACACACACACAAATGAACCCACATATAGATAGATGTACACACACAAACATACACACCTGCATATGCATAAAATTTGCATATGCCAAAGACATTTTAGCAGTGCATGACCCAAAAATTCAACAGGTGTTGGCAATTCAGTGTTCTCTTTGAAGCCTGGTGGCATGATCCCCAGAGCTAGGTATGCCTGCGCCTACTTGCAAATGAGAACTGGGCTCAGAGAGGAAGCAGGCCCTTCCATAGCTTGCAGCTTAGCACAAATGCTACTGAGCCTGGAAACAGCAATGGCAGATAACCTCAGAGCGTAAGTGGTAGTCAAGTTTTAGATTCATGGGGTGAGTTCCTGAATCCATTCTTATAATCACCATACTAAATTGTCTTTCTCTAACAGCTTTGGAAAGAACTCACACTCCATTCATTTTAAATGACACCTATTCAGGGGTTGTAGAAGGGCTCTGAAAGCACAGATGACCTTCAGCTAGCCCCTTGGAGGCATCATTAATCCCTAAGGGCAGCTTTAAAATGTGAAAGTATCCCATCTATAAATATCTGCCTTGACCCTCATCATGGCCCTCGATAGCAGAACTGGTCTTATTTTACAGGGAAGGAGCCAAGGCTATGGACTGCAGCCCCGTGAAGTCATAGTAGAGTCACCCTCCATGTCCTTGGGTTATGTACCACAGACAACCTCAGACAGAAACTACAAAACTCAAACAAACAGAAACCCCACCCGACATCTGCCCAGAACACACACACACAGACCTTTATTCTTGCAATGACTATTTACGAAGCATTTACCCGGGTAGCTGCAGTCAGCCATCCAGGCAAGTTTTAAAGAATACGGGACCATCTGAGCTGTTTCTGTGCACACATCTTGCTGTCTTATGTAAGGGACTTGGGCATCCATGGGTTTTGGAACCCGTGAGGCATCCTGGAATCAATCACCCACATATCAAATGAGTCAGCTGTGTCGCAACTGAGGTTGGATTCTGTACCTTTCCCTTGCCTTTGATTGGGCACCAGGGTATTTAAACTTCTAAAAAAAAAAAAAAAGCAAAATTCAGTTAAGCTCTTCTGATTAGAATCTCTTGGTTGGTAGCTGGCTATGCATCTTGGTTTTAAAAACTAGAATCCAGGCTGAAAAGATGGCCTTGTGGGTAAAGCAAAAATGAAGGTGTGTGTGTGTGTAGGGGGCATGGATCTCCAGAAACCATTCAAAAAGCTGGATGGGCATGGTGGTCCACCTGTAATCTCAGTACCCCAGAGGAAGAAATAGGAAACTACATCTGGCTAGTTAGACTAGTAGCTAGACATTAACATGCCTCAGGCTTAGTGAGGGATTCTGTCTCAATACATAAGGTGGAGAGCAATTGAGGAAGATGTTCGATGTTAACCTTGGGCTCCTACACAGACTCTCTCTCTCTCTCTCTCTCTCTCTCTCTCTCTCTCTCACACACACACACACACACACACACACACACACACACACACACACACACATACACACACTGATGCGCACTCCACACTAAGCCTATCTCCTGGCCCCTCCCAATGCCAGACCTGAGCTTCCAGATGTCCCCATCACTGCACAATCCTAGCCCACTTCCTCTTGGGCCTGGTACCCACAAGCACCCACACATTCTTCTCTTTGGGGCACCTTGGCATTTGGCAATTGTATCTCTCTCCTTCCTGCCACCACACCCTTGCCTTCTCTGCCAACTCCACTGAGTAATAGTTTTCATGGTTTCTGCTTTGGCTCCCTGGAATGCCCCCCTAACTAGTCCTAAGGCTGTCTCTCTGGGTCTGTCTCTGTCCCTAGATTGTACCCACTGCCTTTCTCCTTGGTTTCTAAACCCAGTCCTTGTCCTTTCTTATGTTAAGTCAGAACTTAAATTTTATGACATTGATATGTAATTTTACACATTTATGGAATGGATATAGTGTTTTAAATCTCTTCACTACCCCCCTTCTTCCCTGTGTCTCCAGCACAAGGCTCAAACGTCAACCTGAGAATTGTGTTGAGACAGCTTGAGTGTTTGTCTTCACTGTTGTCCTCATTCAATAACTGTGCACCCTGTTGCCTGGTGTGGACCTAGGAGCTGGACAGGATCGGAAAATTAACGGGTACAGACTAAGGACAGACAGAAACACAGAGGCTCACATTCAGACACAGGCTGAGGACCAGATAGAAAACTATCGCAGGTACTCAAGGGAGAAACCATGAAGAAAGCTGAGTTGCTACCACCACAAGCTCCAAGTAGGCTGAGTGGTGGGAAACACGGTGCTGACGCTTCAGAAAGAGGACTCAGTCCAGGCAAAATCCAAGTCTCATGTGTGTCTGCCAGAGTTAAGAATCTAAAAGGGCACTGAGATTTCCCCATGGTGTTCTCTTGATCTCTCTCTCTCTCTCTCTCTCTCTCTCTCTCTCTCTCTCTCTCCCTCCCTCCCTCCCTCCCTCCCTCCCTCCCCCTTCCCCACTCTCCTCCCCACAAGGCTCCTCTCTGTGACTTTCCTAATGCAGGGTTTTGGCACTTGTGTAGACACAGGCCCCAACTTGTGTCCGGAGACACTTTTGCCCCACCCCCACCTCCCTACCCCCAACACACACACAAGTGATAGGACCCAGGCAATCCCTTGGGGACTGTGGGTTTGGGTAGTGAGAATGAAGTCTCCGAGATTGGAAATTTCAAACTGCTAAGACTTGCTTTCTTCCCCCGGATATGGGGGCATTCCACAGGTGTGGAACCTCAGCCATGGTGGCCTTCTTGTTCTGCAACCTGCTACTGGTGGCCTGTGGCTCTGTCACCTGGACCATGTCAGATACCGGAGAGTCCGGTGTCGACTTAGCAGACCGGCTTGACCTGGTTGAGAAGATAGGCGACACGCACTCCAAAGACCTGGAGATCTGGATGGAGCTAGGAAAACAACGGGAGGCGGATGCCAGGGAGATGCACGCAGTCTGCAGGGTACAGCCCTCAGCCATGCTGCCTCCCGATCAGCCACAGATCACAGGCTTGGTCCTCTTCCGGCAGCTGGGGCCCAGCTCCAGACTTGAGGCCTCCTTCAATCTGGAGGGCTTCCCAGCCGAGCAGAACACCTCCAACCACGCCATCCACGTGCATGAGTTCGGGGACCTGAGCCAGGGCTGCGAGTCCACCGGACCACACTACAACCCGCTGGGTGTGCCGCACCCACAGCACCCGGGGGACTTCGGCAACTTCGTGGTGCGCGATGGCCGCCTTTGGAAGCATCGAATGGGCCTGGCCACGTCACTGGCCGGACCGCACTCGATCTTGGGCCGCGCTGTGGTGGTCCACGCTGGCGAGGACGACCTGGGTAAAGGTGGCAACCAGGCCAGCGTGCAGAACGGCAACGCAGGTCGCCGGCTCGCCTGCTGCGTGGTAGGCACCAGCAACTCGGAGGCCTGGGAGAGCCAGACAAAGGAGCGCAAGAAGCGGCGGCGGGAGAGCGAGTGCAAGACCACTTAAGCATCACCCAGGGCCGCCTAGCCTAGCTGCTGCGCGCATAGATGCCTCCACACGCGCCTCTAGACGCCTCCAGTCATCCTAGAGGTCTCTGGGTGTCCTAGACTGACGCTTCCCAGACACCTCAATCGCCTCTGTGCGCCCCACACTCTTCCACATACCCCAGACACCTCTGTATGGCTCAGATGCCTTCAAGAACCTCCTCGGCCACGTCCACGAGCCCCAGATGTTCCCACGTGCCCTGGGCACTGTTCTCGGAGACCAGGACACTTTTTGTAACCTAGGAATCCTTTCACACCCTATGCACTTCCACAGACCCAAACTCCTTCGTGCTCTAGGTCCACCTCGAACTACTTTATGCCCCAAGACAATCCCATAAGCCCCTAGCATCCCCTTTGAAACAGTCTTTGAGTTTGCTCCCAGAGAATTCCCCGCTTACCCCCAGAGGTCGAATGTGCGCAGATAACTCTCCTTTTACTCTGAGGACATCCCAGTGGACCTTCTAGAGAACTCCCTTGGGGTGTTCTGAAATATCACCACCCCACTTCCTTCTGCCCCCTTTTGTTTTCTTTCTGTCCCCTAGCACCCGAGACTTCTCTCTTCCCTAGAGACCTCGTTTGTCTTCCCCTTGTTCCTCCTAGGGCTCTGGGACCACCCTGACACACACACACACACACACACACACACACACACACACACACACACACACACACATCCCTAAGATTCCATGTTCCTGATCACCTCCTGCCGGGCCCCTGGTTCTGTTTTCATCTGTTTCCCATATGGTGCCTGCACCCCAAGGAGAGCAGCTCCTCCGAGAGTATTTGACAACCTTTATGCTGCTCATTAAAACCACAGCAATTCAGTCCTGCACTGGCCTTGTGTACTTTTTTGAAATTTTGCAGCTTAGTATTTTTTTTTCCTCCCCCAAAATATCCCTGAGAATATTGCAGGTCTCCTCCTCTAAAGATAGAAGTTTCTATCATGAATCGTTCTGCCTTTTGGAGGACTTAGGATTAGCAAGGACACTTAAATGTGCATGTGTGTGGTTCCTTTACAAAAAGATACCAATGCAACTGGGAGCCAAAGAACTCAAAGATGGTGGAATAAAACCCACCTGACGTGAAGTGCATTCCAGGCTGGAGTCCCTAGCCTGGAAAGGCTGAGGTAAGTGTTGAGGTAGCTGGGCATGCAGCTCCCCGGATGTCCCCAGAACAGTCTCTGCATGTCTTATACCTTTACACACCCAATCTGAGGACCTGTGATAGCGCCTGCCTCCCAGCACAGACTTCCCAAGCTGGTCCTTCCAGGCAGCCTCTGCGTCTCCCTGATCGCACCTGTCAGTCAAACTGAATCACAGCCAGAAATTCGTCCTCTGCGCTGCTGAGTGTACTCTGCCTCCATAGTTCAAGGAGATGTGCTAAGGAGATGCCAATGACATGGGGACCCATGATGGAGAGGAATGGCGTCCATCCACAGCCAGATCTGCCCCTTGGTTGCCATGTGATGGCCAACTCAGAACCACAGGGAAGCCAGGTTTGGGATCAGCAGATGCTTCTCATCACTTACCTTTTGTTCTTCTTGGGTGGGCCCCTGAACATTCTAGCAGACCCAATCCATATTTATTCTGTTCATTCATGGGGTTAGCCACTATCTCTACAGCCCAGAGATAAGAAACACCGGGACAATAACAAGAGGGTATGGTCACTGTAAGAGCAAAGGAATGACTGTATGACCTGAACAAATAGCAAAACCTATGTAAAATATAGTCATCTCCCAGGCTTGTTTTAAGGCCTAAATCCGGTGTTGTTCATGAGAGATACTCAGCAGAACAGGCATATTTGATACAAATCTAGTCTAAGAACAGCTACAGCTATCCCTAACAATGCGTCTAGATACCTTGTAAATTAGTGTCATGCTACTAGAAGGAATTCAACAAAGAAAAGCTTGCCACAGAGAGATGGGATTTCTCTGTGTGTCCCTGGCTGTCCTGGAATGAGCTCTGTAGACCAAAGTGGCATCGAACTCAAAGATCTGCCTGCCTGTGCCTCTTGAGTGCTGCTGGGATTAAAGGTATGAGCCACTACCACCTGGCTTTCAACCGAAGGTTTCTCAGAAGCATTTCTACAGCGAACCAACCAGAGCCTATAGGAGACAACTCTGCCTTTTCAGCTTGGGTGGTGGGGAGAGGCAGAAGGAGAAGTTTGGGAGCTCTAAGGCGGACATCTGGTTCTTGGCACAGAATCTTGTGTGCCACCAAGACCGCCCCCTGGACTCCACTTGATCCCTGGCTTCTATTTTTACTTCCCTCATCTCACAGATCTCCCTTCTGGATCTCTTTCCATTTGCTGTTTTGACTTCCTGGCCTGCTTGCTAATCAGTTTGCCTGTTTGACTCACAGGGTTTGCGTTCATTGCTGGGACTTAAACCCACACTTGTTTTGATTTCTTTCTGTAAAATTAGAATCATTTGATGTAATGGCTGCACCTACCCACAGCTGGTAAGGCAAGAATAATGCTCGATCCCGCGTAGCTTACACACAATGTAGACAATAATTAGGGATGCTATCTTTAGATGTTAGGATAAGCTGTTTCTCAGAATGGCAGGGATGTTTTTAATTTTTTTTTTTCTGAGTGGGGCTTATTAGCGCACATACACAAAAATACTAAAAATCTTAAGAAAATAGAGCAAATCAGTGAGTGCTTTGGCCAACTTAAAAGCCTGCAGGAAATAAACCGAGTTTAGATCTGCTGTTTGAACAAAATGCATAAAATCCTTACATTCTCCACAGTTTTCATTACTGCCATATGAGCAAAGAATTTCAGGGGACACAAGCAAGAGACGAGCTGCTACCGTAGTCTGGAAGTAACACCCAACCCCGGGCTTGGCTTTGGCGAAGGTTGGGGGAAGGGCGACACGGATAATGCAGACTGTTATTCCCCCAGTCAGGAAAGTTAATACTTAAAGAAATTTCATTTTGTGTATGTGAATGATGGCGGTGGATTTCCATGGTACACATGTGGAGGTCAGAGAAGAATTTGTGAAATCCATTACACAGGTTCTGGGCATTGAACTCAAGTTGCAAGGTATGTACAGCAAACACCTTTATCCCCTGATATCCCCTGAGCCATAGAGCCTGCCCCATTTTCCTCCGTCTCCACCTCCTCCTCCTTCTCTCCCTCTATCTCCTACTGTGTGTGTGTGTGTGTGTGTGTGTGTGTCTGTGTGTGTGTGTGTGTGTTGTGTATACACGGGCACATACCTTCATGATTTCATACTTGTTTCAAATAAGTGTGTGCATGCATGTGCACATGAATATGCCTGTACATGTGTGGGACCCAAATTTGTTGGCAGTTGTCTTGTTTGACCCCTCTCCTTTTTACATATAGAAGCAAGGTCTTTTACTAACTTTGGGGTTAATTGTTTTGGCTAGTCTAGATCTCTATCTCCCAAGGCTTGTATTATAGGAAGGCTGCCCCAAGGACCAAGATTTTACCCGGATGCTGGGATCTGGACTCTAATTCTCAGCCTGCATAGCTGGCTCCTTGCTCACTAAACCATCTCCCCAGCCCCCAGCCCTCTCACTTGAGGTAACAATGGCATAAGATCAGTTATGTACGATGCACGATGATGGAGAAACCGGTACACTGTGTGCAAAGGAGTAGAAGTTATCATCATCCTCATCATCGTCGTCGTCATTTTTAGAAACAGTATGATGTACTTAAGGGAATTTAATGTTGTGTGTGTGTAGTGTCTGTGTATGAGTGTGTGGATGTCAGAGGGCAATTGAAGGTGTTACTCCTCAGGCCAGGCAATTACTTTTGTTGTTTTGAGATAGGGTCTCTCATTGGCCTGAACCTTACCAAATAACTAACCTGCTTGTCCAGTGGGTGCCAGGGACCCACCCGTCCATTTTGTCTCCACACACTGGGATTACAAGTGAGTGCCACCGCACCTAGATTTTTGTCCCCCCCCAACCCCTGCCAGATCCCCACTTCCATTCTGGAGTTCAAACCCAACTCCTGTTTAATAGGCAACCCCGTATCAAAGGAGCGCTCCTGCTCCTGTGTGGCATTCCTTCCCCACACAATCCTGGACTCATACAGATTCCCCAAGTGAAACTTTTCAGTGCTGTGCGGGCTTGCCCTACACAGCCAAAAGAAAACATTGTCATTTAGTGAAAGGTGTAAATTGCCCCCATGCTGAGTCACGGCGTTTTGTTTTTGTGTGCTGTATTCTGGAGAGACCAAGCTTTCTTACTTTTCTTGCTCTTCCTTCTAATTAGAGCTTCTCCTGCACTCCTGTTTTCTGCTCTGATCTTACACGGCTCTCTGTTCAGTCACCTCAGTCGCCTAGGGGAAAGAACTGCATTGAAGTGTGATCTCATGGCCACCCTTTGGCTTTTGGACAGCCTACCTGCTACCTCCTGAGGGAGTACTCAGAATCAGGAAGGATGCTTCCAAACACATCTTCCAGAATATTCCAGCAGAGATTTTCAAAGAGGAAGGTGGAAGCCAGGCAGTCACAGGGCTACACAATGATAGCAAAAAAGCCCCTGGATTTGAGTGTGTGTGTGTGTGTGTGTGTGTGTGTGTGTGTGTGTGTGTGTGTGTGTGTGTGTTGGGGGTGGGGTATAGAAAATCAAGGACAAACAAATTGTCATTGTAAAGTGACAGATAGGGAAGAATCATATTAATGAGCAAATGAAATGACCTTGTCAGATAGTGACGCGGGTGCAGGCTCTCTCAGGGCAGGAGTGTAGCAAAAATCCACTGTGTGGAATGCCACACAGGGCCCTTTCTAGAACTTGGCATCGTGATGGATGATGGGAGTGTGTTAGGAAGCCATGCAGGAACATAAACTAATTCAGTTGATACTAGTTAGCTGTAGGGAGGAAGCTCTTTCAGAGACCTTCTGGCTAGTAGGGCTCAGAGGAATGATCAAGAGGGTGACAGAGGATGACAACAGGGCTTGGGAAGGGAGAGAGCAAGGATGAGAAGGGCTGGCTTCTCAAGCACCAATCCATTTCCTCAAACACCCTGTGGACTGTTCATACCAGCAGAGAGAATGCAAAATGCAGACTTCAAACAAGCTCTCTTTAAGGACGATCAACTTAGTCTTCTTTCTCTAGATTGTTCTCTGCATACTGCTGATCAACTAACTACCTAACTAACAAATCAACTAACTAACTAAGGTAGAAAGCTAACAGGACAGACACACCTATGGGGGAAGCAAGGGGAGGAGGAAAGAAAGCTGGGAAACAGGGCAGGCTATATCAGGAAAGAGGGGAGAGGACATGGTCTTCCCTTAACTAATAACAGTTGCTTTCCAGCTCAGACCCGTTGGCAACATAATATTCTACATTACCAAGCAAGATCAGAAAAGATATGTAGGGGTCATGTCTACACAACTGCTCATTCAGCTGCCTAAGACATGATTCTGTTTTATCCAGATCTCTTTTAGTGTCTTATGTCCAGAGAATATACCTTGATGAACCCACACCCATCATAGAAACATTACTTCCTAGCTAGGCATTTAGGCATAGGTGTGTAATGAATTGTGATTAACACAGTATGGCAGAGACCCTTTTGTCCTTCTCCTTTGGCTCTTAAAAGATGTTTATACATATGTGTGGAGAGATACCCTCCTGCCTTCAAATATATGTGATATATGTCTGGAGCTGTTACTGCCAGGAACTCAACTGACCCCAGACAAGCAAAGATGGGAGATGGATTTCAGAATCCCTGGGAAATTCCTGAAGTAGCGCCAAGATGCTCCACTTCAGACATTCTGGTCACACAACAGAATTTATTACCCTGCTGTTTAAGTTTCTCTGCGTGTGAGCTGTGGCTGGGAATACAGGAGAGATGGAGGTAATGTGGCAGAGTTGAGGAGAGAATGCCGCAGCCAACTGTTTAAAAAAGACCAAGGGGAACGACAAGTAGTGACTGGACTCTCTTTAATGTCTGCAGAATAGAAGAATCATGTTGGGTAGACACAGCAGAACTAGGGATGTTGTTGTCATAGTTACATATTTATAACAATGTCAACTTACTGGCTCACCCCATCTAATAACACAGGTGCCTCCTGTGCTGGCTGCATCTATTGAGCTCAAGCTATGGACCCCTATTATCCTGGCTCCCTAGAGCACAAACCCTGAGACTCACTGCAGTTTCTTGCCTTTCTAGACTCTGCTAGAGTTTACTATAAACCCCTGTTACCTGAAAGTGAAGACTGGCCACAAAGAAGTATACCTGTTTCGTCCAAACCAGAGCTTCTGGGGGGTGAGAGTGTTTATTTTCTTTTTACTGAGTCACATCTGGCTGGGTTTCCCTTGGCCATTCCGTTGTCCTCTGTAGTAATACTGACCATGTGCAGCTGAAAGCCAGCTATGGCCCCCATATAGCACAAAAGGCACCTTCAGGACTATTGGTACGTGTAAACTTACAGCCTCAGGGCCTCCTTCCCTAGAGGACTGGCCTTCAGGGGCAGGGGACAGACTGAAATACGAGGGATAAACAGGGCATTGGGGCTCCCACCAGAAGGTGTGTCCTTGTCCCCAAGAGTCCCAGGTTTTAGGATGAATGGGAACACATTTCTCCTCTGAGCTTCTCCTTCTACCTGGAGTTTCTGAGATCAATTCTGGATGCTGGGGGCCTATATGGAAAATTCTGCTGATGGAGAGAATGCTTTCAGATTCTTCGGTGGTGTAAGAAACTGGGATAACAGTAAGCTTTTCCCAAACCCCAGATAACCACACCATCCGATGAAGACAGCCTAGTATTTCTAATATTATCTAAATAACAATAACACAAAAATCAGATTACCACTAAAAGGTCCCCTACTTCTGGCAGCTACTTGTTACCCATCCCTCCTGACCAGTGAAACCTCCAGACCTAGGCTAGAACACTCAGATCTGCACTCAGTCAACAAACAGCCTCTCCTACCTGCAGCCTAACGTTCTCAGCCTGCTCTTGTCCCTCCCACCCGCCACTGTGAAACACTGGGTGCCAAGACTCCCCATTGCTGGGGGACCCTCCGAGACCACTACATGACAAAGTGTAGCCCTAGCCTCATGAACACATTTCATTCAATTACATCTTTCCTTCCAGCCACCTAGCTATTCCCAAGACGGAGACCCAGGGGCGGAGAAAAAAACCCTTGCTTTCCTAGCTTGTCCCATCATCTTGATGGACAACATTAAATGCTAATAGAAAAACATCTTCTCTCTAATAAAACAAATGCTGACAGGAAGAGGGATGTGGGAAGGCAGCCATATGGCAACCACGATTCCTTTGCCCAGCCATGTTCACAGCAGCACGTCTTCAGCAGACAGAGGTGACACCGAGAAGCTCACAGGCCAGCTTTAATAAATCAGACAGGGCTGGCACCATTGGGTGTTCCCAGCTCGTAGCAGGCTCAGAGTGTTTTCTCATTTGCAGACAGGAAGGTGTTTAGCAGAAAGTGCCTTGGATGATTGTTCTGAGGCCGTAGCCTTTCCTCGCTGTCCCCAGTGCCTTCAGTGTGTCACCCTGTCAGTCTCTCTCCCCCTCATGTTTGCACAGTGCTTCTTGTGTCTCCACCCTCTGAGATGCCTCTGTCACCTCCCGTGCTGGTTGCTTTGACCTCTGGCTGCATGGAAGGCAAGTGGTCCTGGAGAGTTACGATGCATTCCTCCTGGGAGAGGCTAGATGGGGACGGCTGTGGCTCACACCTCTGTTCCTCCGTGGGAGCCTCCCTTGGGACCTCCTCCAGGTCTGTAGCTTCCTGTCCATCAGTCAGTTGAGTGATCTCCCTTCCTCCCACCGTGTTTACTTCTTCTGATAGTGGCTGGGGTACTGGAGGATGATGAAAGTCCGAGTGCTGGTTCGCGTTGCTCGGTGGGGCTGGGGAGCTGACAGCAGGCCTCCCAGCATCCTCAGGCACTGTCAGCGCCTCAGCAGCTGCACGGCTTTCATCTCGTTCCTGCGTCTGAATCTCCCCTGAAAACAGGCAAGGAACAGCATTAAACCTGGGGCAGCAGGCTGGTCTCACCTTCCTCGCCTGGTAACTCCCACCTAGCCACCTGCCTTTAAGAACCAATGGCTCATTACTCTTCCCTCTTCCAGGCAGGGGTCTGGAGCCCAGGGTATTCATGGACCCATGTTGAGAAGCCAGACCTGTACCTTCTCCAATGAGGACTAAGTCACCAGTTCCTGGAAACCCATGCCTTAATTACTAATAGGCCTCCTATGGCTATGGACGACTGAATATGAGGACAAAGGTTGTCCTTTGGAAGCTGAGGACCTTTATGGATGAGGAGAGATTCCGGCTGCCCTCAGAGGAGGAGGATAGCTTGGGGAGGTTTAGTGTCATCCTATTCCTCATTCTCCATCAGCACCTTACTGTCTGAGAGGAATCCCCAATGTTTTCCCAGCTTCAGATATAAGGCTATGTGCAAACAGCTTCAAGCTCCCTCCCGAGGCACCAGACTCTTGGCCTTAAACCCCTCTATCAATCAGAAATTCTAGAGATACAAGAAGCAGGAGTCAGGAGACAATGGATGATGGGTCCTGAGAGCTGGCCCCTTATGCCCATTTCTCTACTCATTTGTTCTATGACGACAGCTCATCTGGCCTCAGTCTCTCAGGTAAGTAAAAGGGAGGGCTCTGATGTCCCTCTCTGACCTAGTAAGTAATAGTGGCATTGTGTGACCAGGGAAGAATAAATGGCTCTTAATACCAGGACATGTGCATTTAATACTAGGCTGTGAATTTCCCACAAGGTAGTGTTCTGAGACCTCAGGAACAATCATGATGAACGGTATGGACGATGCGCAGCTGGGTGAGTTTAGCATAAGCAAAGGTCTTGGTGCAAACATTGAAGGCCCCAGGAATACTTCCTGGTACTCCTGACTAGAACCACAATAGAACAACACTACAGTCAGGCCTGCTGTTGGACAAGTACAAGGAGGTTCTCTGGCTGACAGCTTGCTGGTGGGGCTGGACTGTGGAAAATTGGCAGGAGGTGGGACACATGTTCCTGTCATTTTCCCACATGACACCTTGGGAAGAAGCCTTGCTGATTCAGGATTAGTTTTGACACTGTTCACTTTCTTTGCAAGATCCCACTGGTCCACTCCTGATCACCTGCAGCCTCAGTTTCCAAGGTTGTATGTACCCATGGATACAAAGATAAGCTAGTACATGAACACATGCATACATGAATACATACACATATCCTTCCAGCCAACCAAAATACCTGTGATGGGTTTGCAGTCAGCTTGTCTGGCTGAAGAGATAGCCAGGACTTATGAAAACACTTGTGTGTTTCTGGGGCCTTTTCAGAGAGCACTGGTATGTGGGAGAGTGACCGGTATGTAAGGAAAGACCTGGCCAGAATGTAGGCAGCACTGCCCAGCTGGCGGCCCAAATTAAAAACAGAGACAGAGGAAGGCAGTGTAGTGGAAGGGCTGCTGAAATCAGCTGATATCAAACACCAGCTTCTTTGGCTTCCATGAGTAGAATCAATACCAACAACTCTCCAGAAACTGAGGCATTTCAGCTCTAGCTGGGAACTGCTGAAGCATCCTGCTTTCTGCACCAGGTCCTTGGCCTGTCTTCTGTTGGACCACCAGCTCCTATAGTGAAGCCATATATCATCTATATAGGGACTTTTGCTTGGTTCAGCTCCTCTAGAAAGCAAGGCCTGACATAAGACCCCTTAGGTCTCTACATGAACCAGTTTCCTGCAGCTCTAAAGAACTTCAGACCAACTGGAAGAGCTTGAAGGGGCTCGAGACCCCATATGTACAACAATGCCAAGCAACCAGAGCTTCCAGGGACTAAGCCACTACCTAAAGACTATACATGAACTGACCCTGGACTCTGACCTCATAGGTAGCAATGAATATCCTAGTAAGAGCACCAGTGGAAGGGGAAGCCCTGGGTCCTGCTAAGACTGAACCCCCAGTGAACTAGATTGTTGGGGGGAGGGCGGCAAGGGGGGGAGGATGGGGAGGGGAACACCCATAAGGAAGGGGAGGGGAGAGGGGGGAGGGGGGAGGGGGATGTTTGTCCGGAAATCGGGAAAGGGAATAACACTCGAAATGTATATAAGAAATACTCAAGTTAATAAAAAAAAAAGAAAAGAAAAAAGAATATTTTTACAAATCATTTATTGTATTTTACTTTGTATTATATGACCAAGTCTGATACATGATAAAATATAAGTTTCATGTAGCCTAAAATAAAAAAATCAATAAAACTAAAATAAAATTTTATATGCAGTATCCTCCTACCCAATGTGATCTGAGATCCTCTAAAGGAGTAAGAAAATGGTCCTCTATGTTCAAAGTATCTTTATAAAAACATGTAGCTTATAGAGATAATATAATAAAATTTGTAAGCATATCAGATTATAGAGTAAATATAATATGATAATATACAAAAAAAAAAAAGAACTTCAGACCAGCTAGGCCTCACTGCATGGCCCTCCCTGCTAGGAGCTGCTCTACACACACGCCATGGTTTATCTAATCATCCAACTTAGTTCCATGAGGCGAGGAGCCTCAACTGATGTGTCTGACACCAGCTGATATTTAAGACCACTTTAAAAATGGGATTTTACTTTTCTTTTTTGAGTAGAAATATAGGTGGGGAGAACTGGAGGGACCTGCCATTATGGTAACAAACATGGAGATAGGCAACATAGAAAAAGAAAAGGTATTGTGTGTGTGTGGGGGGGGTATTAGTAAGGAATTGAACCTAGGGCCTTGCACGAGCTAGGCAGTCTCTACCACTGAGCTACATCCCTAGCTCTTAGATTTTGACTTACAGCTTAGGGGTGCTAGCCCATAATAAGCTCTCATGTTTGGTCTATTGCTAAGGATTGTGAGGTCTAAGCTTATGTTTATGAGCTTTGGTTGTGTAAACCTTGCTCCTTGATTTCAAACTATTGGCTGAATAAAATTGGCTATAGCCAATTACTGGAGGGATTAGAGGTAAGTGGGTTTGAAGTGACCTGGTTAGAGGAGGAGAGATAAGGGCAGAAGGAGGAAGAACTAGAGAGATAGGAGGAGGGGAGGAAAGGGAGAGGGGAGAAGAGGAGAGGGGGAGGGGGGGAGGAGAGGAAGAAAGGAAGGGAGAGGAAGAGGGAGCACATGGCCAGGAGAAACAGCAAGTATCTGGGGTACACCACTGGGGAGGTAGCCAGGCCAGCAGTTAGATTGGGGTGACCCCCCCCCCAGTAATTGTTAAAGCCAAATAAGATAACTGTGGTCCGAGTCTCATTTATTTATAACCTAGTCAGGGATAAGCTTAAATTGGTTCTACTGCATTCCCTGTTGCTTTGTGCCTGAAGCACAAGGTAAACTGAACAAGTCCACCCGGGACAGAAAAGGAAAAGAAACAGAGATGCGGATGGGGTCCCACCAGCCTCTTGAGTATGCCCAAGCACTAGATGACATTGCTCTAGGCCCCACTTTGTAATTGTTCCTCCACTTTTCCTTCTTAATTTCGATTAATGACTTGGATCTGTCTCCAGCCCCTCTCTTGTGAGGTCTGTAGCATCAGATCAGCTCAGTCTGTCTGTCTCCTCTGTGCCTCCACCAACCATGCCTCTTCCCTCACTGGTTCTGTCGGTGGTTTCTGCAACAGCACAGTTTTCTTGTTTCCAGTCGACTTCTGGGTGCACACGGATTGATGTTTTGTGGCTTGTACGACCAACTTAGCACACACATACACCTATTTTCTTGTAGTTCTGGAGCCCAGAAGTCCTAAGTAGGTCTCTATGGTCAGAACAAGAGCACAGTCCCCAGGTCACTCATGATCCCTTCCTCACTTCTCCCAGGTTTTGGTGGCTTCCTGACTTGTTGCAGGATTCGTCCAGTTCCCATCACCATAGGCATATCAGCCTGACTTGTATAAGGAGGCCACACCCTCCTTTGCTTCCATCTCGTAAGACCATTCTTTTAGGACTGAACTGTATAATCTAGGATCATCTTCTCACCTCAAGACCCACAGATGAATCCCATCTGCAAGTGCTCTCATCATGGGAGACAGGATTCATCGGTTCCATTGGAGAACACCGTTTAGATTTCTAGTACCCATGTCCCTTCTCACTTTCTCTGCTGAGCTGGTGCCTGCTCCCCGTGGGTAACACGCTGCGGGCACAGTGGGTGGTAAACAGACTGGAGCCACTGGAAGGAGTCACTGACAAAGGCAAGTCTTGCCTTCTGTCTGCACACCTCTTCCGTCTAGTTTTCCTGATACAAATTTGATTTTTTTCAAATGTAAAAGGAGCCGTTTCATTTTCCTCAGCCTTTTGGACAACCACAGAAGAACCCCAGGGACAGATTCTTGACCAATTTTTTTCCTTCTCATTTTTTCAAGTCTGTATTTGGTTATGGATACCGTGTGTCACGGTTCCCCACAAGCCACATTCCAGAAAATGACCCTAGCACTTGTCCTTACAATGAAATACACAAACACATATATGATACAAGTAATCATTGAACTGAAAGATAGATAGATAGATGATAGATAGATAGATAGATAGATGATAGATAGATAGATAGATAGATGATAGATAGATAGATGATAGATAGATGGATAGATGGATAGATAGATAGATAGATGATAGATAGATAGATAGATAGATAGATAGATAGATAGATAGATAGATAGATAGATAGATAGATGGGTGGGTGGGTGGGTGGATGGATGGATAGATAGATAGATAGATAGATAGATAGATAGATAGATGGGTGGGTGGGTGGGTGGGTGGATGGATGGATGGATAGATAGATAGATAGATAGATAGATAGATAGATAGATAGATAGATGAATGGATGGGTGGATAGATGGATGGATAGATAGATAGATAGATAGATAGATAGATAGATAGATAGATAGATAGATGGGTGGATGGATAGATAGATAGATAGATAGATAGATAGATAGATAGATAGATAGATAGATAGATACCAAAACCTGTTGTGATTTGCTCAGACAAGAGAGCAGTGTGTGTAGTTACCAGTAGGGTCAGGGGCCTCCCTATAGCTTTGCCATTCTGATCGTGTCTGTGGACTTGCTTAGAGTGGCAGAGTCTCAGGCCCCACCCCTCATTTACTGTCTCAGAGTGTACACCCTCACAAAGTCCCAGGTGATGGGGGTTCCCTGTGACCTTAAAGCACACATCTCACCATGTCTTCCTCCATGTAGAAAACCTTCCAAGGCTGCAGATTCTGGGGAACAGAGCTTAAACTTTTAACCTAGCATTCATGGTTTATGCTTCAACACCCTTTTCTCCCTGTATCCGCCATCCCAGATCCTCTACTTGCATCCCTCCATCCACCTACCTTAGCCAGTCCCTCGTGGTGTTGCACCTCTCCCCCTCTCCCAGGGACCTTTGTTGAATTCCCTTCTCCATTCCAAAGTGAGCTTTGAAGGGCAGCCCAGCCACCACCTCCTCCATGAAGATTAAATCTATCCAAAAGCCCTATTCTTAGTGGAATTCCTATTCCCACAGGGGAAGTCTGAACCTCCTGGAACTTTCTCTCTCTCTCTCTCTCTCTCTCTCTCTCTCTCTCTCTCTCTCTCTCTCTCTCAAATTGTTACTTATAACTAACTACCTTAAACTACCTTAAGTACAAAGTCTTTTTTTAACTTCGACAGTGTTCTATGGCATAGACTCAATAAATATCTTACTAAGTGCTTGAATATATGGACTTATACATGTATTCATGAAAAAGTGAATCTATTAGCATACATCCTAAATACCATGCATCACTTTATGAAAGCAACTTAAATTTATAGTATTCTTTTTAAGGTATATTCAGTAACTACCCTAAAACTTCTCAAAATGGTACTTTCCGAAAGGAGATGGAGATGTCTAATGCCTACAAATATTTAGCTACATCAAGGCAGCTCAGGGAAGCCAATGCATCAGTTCCACACTAACATGGAAATTCTCACAGCGATTATAGAGGAGACTGAGCAACACCGAGTCAGAACGATGTGCTCTCAGCAGAGGGGGGAGCATTATTCCAAAGGAGCGAATCCTGGGGTTTCCTGAGGCTGCACTTCTCACCCGTGTGAGATGAATAAACTCCTTCTGGAAATTACTCTCATGAAATTACTTCTCCCAAGACAGTTAATAGTATATTCTGGCGCCCCTGAAAAATTAATTAACCTTCCTCCGTACAGTTTCACCCCGAAACCATTGGCAGTGTGTTTTTACTGTGGCTCAGGTGAGACCTTTGCCGCCCTCATTTACATCTAAGGGAAGCTGGGATGAATTATGCCAGGGCCCTTTGGTTGCTGCTGCTTTGCCCTGTGCTACTTCCTTCTCTGATATTCCAATTCTGTCTAGATGTGTGAATCTTGTCACCACTATCCCCCCCCCCTTCTCCTCTTCTCCCTTCCCCTCCTTCTCTTCCCATCCTTTGGAGTTACCTGGGAAACATTTTTATTTTAAACTTTTGTTCAGGGGGTGAGGAAGATGATCCCACTGTTACCAACATAGATGAAATGCAACCACAGGAAGGGGATGATGGGTATCTAAGGATGATGGATGCCCTGAGAGATAGCAGACTCCTGAAGGGATGGTGGACACTGCCTGTGGTTCTGTTGTCTGTTCCCATTTACTTTGCATTTCCTGAGAGAGGCTGGATAGCAGGTCTTGGGACTAGAACAACGCAAGCTTGGAAATTGGAATTATGGGTACAGCAATGTTTACCACACCCCCTTTTCCCTTGCGTTTATCTGGAAGACACCAAAACCAGCATAGTTTAGTCAATTATTAATACACACAAAAATTCTTAAACACGTGATATTCCTCATGCCTTCACTAAGACCTCTGGTCCTTTGCTATGGGAACCAACTCTCTTTGAATGCTAAGATTCTGGGGTGTTAACTCGTAAGCCAGCCGTGGGAAGCCTTACGTTTGCTTTAATTACAGGCTCATAACACTGACATTTCCATAAAAGACTTGTGAATTAGCAGAACATTAGAAAATATTACTGCAAATAATAGTAATTATTCTGGGCTGCTGTCACAAACAGAATTAACATCATTAATACTTATTAGTCACAAAACACACATCAATAAGGATGAGGCAAATGCCTCACGACAGAGTAGAAAGAAAAATACTGCTTTTTCTCTAAAAGATGACGAAGGAATAGTGATGAGATTATTAGTCCCTAAATGTGTGTCCCCCTGCTCATGGGCCCAAAGAGGACATTTGTCATGTTTTGTTGGCTGTCTGTCCGGGCTTTGTTTGTCCTCCTGATGTGGCAGCTTTCAGTTGGAATTAATCAGGCCACAACAGTGAGGAAGCCATTGGGACACTGAGAGCTTCTCAGAGAACGCATCCTCATTCCCACCAAGAGCTGGCTCAGGACAGACAAGGACAATGCACATTGATGATGGAACCCTGGAAGCTATCATTTTGAATTACTCATGCTATCCTTGGGAAGACTGAGACAGCCAAAGTCCATTTCCATAGGCCTAGGCTTCCCAGAGGCTCAGAAAACTCAGAGCAGAGAGAGGCTTTGTGCTCTATGAGGACATAGGCTGCCAGCATGCCATGGCCACCAGCCACAATACAAGGCCACACATAGTGCACCGGAGGCCAGTATTTCAAGCGGTACAAGCTATGACTGTAAAGACCCAGTTCTACCTTCTGGCCAGTGTTGATTGACCAGGGTAAGGAGCTGTGTCCAGGGCTTCTTCCATGGGTACCTGTGAATGTTTCTGTTGAAAACCTAGAAATATCTTCTACGTTTACCATTCTGGGACTGTGCTGAGTGATTTGAACAGTTAGAAGAGACGGGGTGAACCCTGCTGGCCCCAGCTCTGGTGGGCAGAACGACTACATCCAGATGAGTCCTGCATCCTCCCGCTGATGCTCCAAGCTCTAAGCTGTGTGAGAGTTGGCTCCTTTCACAGTGTGAGCTAAATGATAGAGCTGATCAGTCCACCTTGCTAAAATGTCATCCAATCATCAGGGAAGGACGGTAGACTAGATCAGTCTAAGGAGCTGAGATTTTCAGTCATGACGGCTAAGTGTAACTTGGAAACTGAGCAGGATAAAGTGGGATGGTGAGGTATTTCCATGGGTTGAGCATACAGCTGAATGATGAAAATGAGAACAGAGCAAGGATGGGTTGGAAGTGGGGAATCCAGGAGAGAAGGACTCAACCAGACCGCATCACAAATGGAATGTCTGAGAAATCCCATAGAAAGACTTTGGTTACAGGCCAGATATGGATGGCCTGACAGGAGTTAATGAGTACACGGTTTCAAGTCTCAGTAATGAAGAAGGTGGAGAAAAAAAGGAAGCAGGAATAGTTGGAGAGCTGCTGCTGCTGCTGCTGCTGTCAAGGTGAAAAACCCCACAGACTGCTGGAGAAGTTCAGGTCCTGAAAATTAGATCGCAGCAGTAGCAGCAGATAGAAAAGTGTGTGTGTGTGTGTGTGTGTGTGTGTGTGTGTGTGTGTGTGTGTGTGTGTGTAAGTGTTTAGATATGGAGTGAGGATGTTGTCATGGAGTCCTCCAACTGTGCAACTATGCAGTAGGATGAGATCCTGCTGGCACTGACATGTGCTCTGTACAGATCACAGATGAGAAAAAGGCAGCAACCTGAAATACTCTTACCATCCCTGGCACTCTCCTTGCTCTCAGTGGGCTGTTCCACAAACTTCAGCAGTGGGGACTTTGACTTCTGTATGGTAGGGAGAGTCTGGTCACTGAGCAATATGGTGTCCTTGCCCCCTAGGAGGAAGAAAAGAAGGTTGGCTTGTTGTGTCACTGGTTTATCTGTAACAGTTTGAATTGTCAACTTGACACATTATAGAATCACCTGGGAAGAGGGACTGACTAGATCAGGGTGAACTCTCAGGTATTATTTAACAACATTGACTGATGGGTTCGGTCCCCAGCTCCAAAAAAAGAAAAAAAAAAAAGAAAAGAAAAAAAAAACAACATTGACTGAGGTGGAAAGACAAGCCCACTGTGGGTGGCACCATTCCCTAGGCAAGTGATTTGGACTGTATAAGGGTAAAGAAAATTAGCTGATCACAAGCATGCACACAGTCTCTCTCTGCCCTTAACTGGGAATGTGACTAGATGCTTCAAGTTCCTGCCATGTTGGGTTCCTCACATCTAGAATTGTAAGTTGAACAGATCCTTTCTCTCTTAAGTTGTTTTAAATGAAACTAAGACACTCCCATACAATGAGCTAGCTATTTGGTGGGGAAATCCCTTCAGCTGTGGGCAGTACAAGTAATGTAGTCAACAGGTCCTTCCCTAGTGTGAGGATGGAGCAGGGCTATATCTGTGCTAATTCTGCTTGACTCATTTCTCCCACTCAAGAACAGCTGCCCACGGGTGCCTCCAGTAAAAGGAAACTTGTCTGGCTGAGAACTGCGAAACTGCGTACGCCAACAGCAGTGGTGGCAGCAGGGAGTTTGGGAGGGACATTAGCCATGGTCTGGCCAGAATCACCTGCTAACTGGATGACAGCAAGAATGTCACTTTCCCTCTCTAAGCCTCAGTTTTCTCACTATGGGTAGTTGTGAAGACAAAATAAACCGGTCAGGAGAAGATCTTGGGTGTTAAGCAAGCATTCTGCAAATGACACCCGCTGACATCATCAGTAAGGACTCCCACACACCTGATACTGTCCTGATTACATCTGGTCATGTCAACTATGCAACTCTGTCACAAGGCAGGTGGGATCAAGTCCTCCTCCTTATCCCAGCTGTATTCCCACTTGGAACGTACACTCAGTATAACCTTGCTGCCTGTCAGTGTGAACTCCCCGAAGAGGGTGGAGAAGGTGTCGAGGGACACCTTCCATTGCAGAGGGCAGAGCAGGCCACACAGATGAGTAGGAGGGAAGAACAGTTTCAAAGACTGGAATGACAAACAGACGCATTGGCACCAAATGCATGGACAAACAGCAATGCCACCTCCAAGATCAGGAGAGCCCACAATTGGTATATTACCAGTTCTTGGCTTGAAAGGCTTTAGGATCTTCTGGGTGGAAACCACTGGGCCCAAAATAAAAGCCCCAGCTCTCATGAGTCCAGCTTGGGCTCCAGTCTGGCTTAGAGTAAAGTTTTCTCAGAGGCTCTACAATTTTGTTTTCCCATTCATCAGAGCCCAGAAGGCCACTAGGGTTAAAACAGATGCCTACACCTCCTTTGGAGAATCAGAAGAAACCAAGCACGTTCCCTCACGGTGTTCCTTGGTTCTTCCTGCTTTTTAGAAAACAGTCCTACTAAGTTGACTAACCTGTGTTAGAGTTCTCCACACAGTAGGCACTTACTTAATGTCTGTATCGCTGACTGAAGTGTCTAATGGGGCCTGGCATCTGCTATGCTTGGTGCTTGCTGCTGTCTTGGGCAATGGCAAGTGGTTCAATAGATGTTGGGTTCTGTCTTCTGAGTGTCAGGCCAGCTGAGGAGAAGCTACCTGGAGCTCACCCTGAGGTTCTGGCAGGCACTTCCACTGTCTTCGATGGAATAAATCTAGAAACGTCAGTGCTACCCTCTGGAAAGTGTTCCCAAAGAGCACTGTGGATTTATGGTTCAAGTGACATGGAAAGGCCCCAGGATAACATACACTTTTAGAGCACAAAGAATCTAGAAATTCCTTCATGGGTTTTTGGTGATTTGCTACAGGGGCCATAATCGGTGACAGGTGCCTCTCGGTAGATTTCTTTCCCTTATCTCCATCGCAGCAGCACAGTATGTCCACAAGTCAGGTCTGACTGTGGCAGGTGGACTGACAGTTTACCAGCCTCCTGGGGAAACTCATCCCCTCTGTATCAAAACCCCAGTGGCCAAAGAATCAGAAGCAGAGGCAGGAGTGGGAACTGGCAGAGGTCGAGGGAGGCTGGGGGTTCCTCTCGTGGGAATTCTTTAGGATAGAACATCCCCTTGACCCCATGAATCCCAGCATCTTCCATTGTAGGAAGTGAGTTTGTGAGTGGCCCCTCACAAGCAAAGAGGCTCCGGCAAAAACTTGAGCAGAGAGCATGTGGGTTTGGCAAACGAACCAGCCTTTGTCTATGCCAGTCACAGTGGGATGAGAAGACAAGCCTCCCCAGACTGTGCCTGGAGATGGTACCCCTCTATCAGCAACACGCCATGATCTGCTCACTCTTGCCACGTTTGAAAAATTCAAAGCCTCTCTGAGAAGGCTCTCGGTTCCACTGCCTCTCTGAGGGTCTGGAGACATCTGCGCCCACTGAACTGAGCTCTAATCGGAGAATCTGGCCATGTAAGTTCTCATCTGGTTTTTACGCTTAAGGGAGAGGGTGCACGGGCTTCTCATTGAGCTGGAGTTTGAGTGGCTGTGAGCTCTGCTGACTCCATCTGGCGCCAAAGCTCTCATTCCTGCCTCTAAAAACAAACCAAGTACTCTCAACCCCCACACTTTTTCCTCAGGCCGATGCCTGGCGAGGAAGAGAGAATGAGAATGAAAATCTCAAAAAGCCAGACTACTGCCTCTAGCCAGACTGCGGATTGTTTCTGTGTCCCTCACCCCATGTGTGTGTCTCTCTCTCTCTCTCTCTCTCTCTCTCTCTCTCTCTCTCTCTCTCTGTGTGTGTGTGTGTGTGTGTGTGTGTGTGTGTGTGTGTGTGTGTAGGGGGATGTCAAAGTGAGGGGGAAGGAGAGAGAGAGAGAGAGAGAGAGAGAGAGAGAGAGAGAGAGAGAGATCGAGACTGTGTCCTAGCTCTTACATGGGAGTTAGAAGACAACCTTGGATGTTGGTCCTCGCCTCCCTCCCACCTGTTTTGAGACTTTGGCATGTGCCAGGCTGTCTGGTTCATGAGCTTCCAGGGGTTCTTCTGACTCCCCATCTCATCTGGCCATAGGAGCACTGTGATTACAGATGTGTGCTAACATGCCTGGCTTTATATGGATTCTGGAGATTCAAACTCAAGTCCTCACGCATGCTTATGCAGCAAACAGTTCACCCAAGAGTAGTCTCCCAGTTCCCAGTGTTGTACAGTGTGGACACACCTAGGACAACACTCCTCAGAGCTACCAATTTAGACTTGAGAATAGCTCAGGGAAGGATCCCAGGAGGTGGGAGTAAAGGGATCAATCCTGGTTAGGGAACATGGCCCACAACTCCTAACAGCTGTCTTTCATATAGAAGACCCCTAGCTTTGCCACTATGAAGGCAAAACAGTTTGGAGCAGTCTAAACTATCAAGATGACCTCTTGCTCCAGCTGGTACCATTTGTCAAATATGTCTACTCTACGGCAAGATCACAAAGTGACCCAAAGCCTAGCAAACACCATTAAGAACTCTGATGAGGCTGGGAAATATAACTCTTTGGTAGCATGCCTGTTTAGCAAGCATGTGTCCCTGGGTTCAATCCATAGCACTGGAGAACAAAGAGTGACTGAATATCTATGAGGCTAACACTTCAGAGGTAGACAAATGAGGATCAGAAGTTCAAGATCATCCTCAGCTAACATAGCAAGTTCGAAGCTAGACTGGGATCCATGAGGCTGCCTCATAAAACAAAATAAAACTCGATGGTGTTGGTCAGAAGTGAAGAGAGGTAAAACGGAGACACAGGAAGCCTCCGGCCTTGTGGACACTTAGACAGCCCAAGGAAGTCTAGGAAGAGGTTTTTCTGCCTTCTGGACCCCTCCTCTCTGGTCTAGCAACCAGAATCCACTTACATCATTTGCCTATGTATCTCAGCTCAGAACTTCAGTCATCCAGCACCCATAGAAGATAGCTTGGGAAACTTAAAACATATGACCTTATGTGTCATCTAAGTCCCTCCCTGTTTCCTGTGCTAAAATGAGCATATTGATTAGATTAGGAAAGACGAAAGTGTTCTTCCACGTGTCCACTGCTGCTACATCTGCGAGAAAAAATGCTGTGATGGATTATTGTAGTGGTTTGCATATGCTTGGCCCAGGAAGTGGCACTATTTGGAGATGCGGCCTTGTTGGGGTGGGTATGGCCTTGTTGGAAAAAGTGTGTCACTATGGGTATGGGCTTTAAGACCCTCATCCTAAATGCCTGGAAGCCAGTCTCCTCCTGCTTGACTTGGGTACAAGATGTTGGGCTCCTCCCATGCCATGCCTGCCTGGATGCTGCCATGCCTTGATGATAATGGACTGAACCTGTAAGCTAGCCCCAATTAAATGTTGTCCTTTATAAGATTTGCCTTGGTAATCCTGTCTGTTCACAGCAGTAAAACCCTCATTAAGACAATTAGCAGTGTCTGTCATGGGTATGAGAACGGGTGTACCTAACACACGCCAAGCATTTGTCATCCCGAATCTTCTTGTTCTTAACTGTTCTTCACAGAGGGGCGTCATGACTGACTCTCCACATTCTCACTAGTACTTCTGTCTTGGGCACCTATTCAACACTAACCCTGGAATGCTTTCTGTTTTCCTCATCACTGCTTGATGGAGACTCATCTTGCTTCTTTAGATAGACTAGAGATTTAAGGGGAACAGGGCCAGGTTGCCTGGCATGGCTGTATTCACAGAGCTGAAGCTCGAGCTAAGTACCAGCCCATGGATAGACCGACTCTTCTGGAGAGGACACTGCTCCCTTTGAGATGCTCGTAAATAAGACAGGTCTCCAAAACTGCTGGGACCCAGAAACTTCTACTGTGATTCAGCTGCTGCTTGGGGAGTCGATGAGAAAGAAGTGACGGGGGAGGCAGAGGAGGTGTGGGGAGGAGAGAACACATTGCTTTTTGCTGTGCCCTGCAATGTGCAGACACATAGAAGCAGGAGTCAGGCAGCCGATGTGATTCACACAGGAAGCAACACCCCACTCCCCATCCTTACGCGCCAGGACTGCTAAGTCCCTGACACAAGGCTACCTCCACACATCCTTCACGTGTGCTCCAAAGTGAGGCTGTATCCAAAGGAAAAAGTCAGTCTCTCTCTGTCGCTGTCTGTCTGTCTGTCTCTGTCTCTCTCTTCCTCTCTCTCTCTCTCTCTCTCTCTCTCTCTCTCTCTCTCTCTCTCTCTCCTGTGCTCCATTTGTACTGTACTCACTAATGCTTGCTTTGCACTAATTGAATCCCCTATTTCGGTAAGTTATTCTATCTAGAATATTCACAGAAAGGTACATAACAAATTTCTACCATTCATATACATGGAGGAAAGAATGTGCCCCCGATATTAGCTACAAGAAACCCCAAATATTTCAAAATAAACATACTCCCAAATCCGACTGAAACATTGTAGCTCAGGCCTTCGGCAGCAAAAAGAAGGGAAAAATAGTCATTATTGTAGAACATCCATTGAAGTCCCACCTGACCAAACAAACACCAGACACAGGAAATTCCCAGCATTGATTCACCCATTCAACGTTCATCTTTTTACATAAATCACACAAATGAAGCAGTGAGAAAATTCACCAAGTCATTTTGAGAAGGGGGGAAAATCAAAGCTTCGGTACATGCACAAAAACAGCAATTTGACTGCACAAATAAATGACAAATTTGTCTGTCTGTGTTGGAATTCAATGCAGTAAAAGAAAGGCCTTCACAGAAGAAGCGGTTTGAACATCATCAAAAGCGGCTGGTGCAAAATGGACCATTCAAATCCCCAGGACAGCACTCGCCACTAATTAGTTCTGTGAGGTCTTTTGACATCCAGTTCAAGGAATCGCTGCGAAAAATTCCAATTTATGAAACACACTTGCAGGCAACCTAAGGCAGCTATTCAGATTTCCACTGAGGAAAACGTGATGTTGTCCACCTCCTCTCCTGTGGCAATTTTCATTTCTCATCCGTACAGGAACGCAGCCCACGGGAGCCGAGCAAAGAGGAGACCGCTTTGCGCTGAAAGGGTAAGACACTAAAAATACCCGGACAATGTTCCTTCCAGGGAACCAGGAGGCGGCAGAAAATGATAAATATAAGTTTCCAAACAGCATAAAGAGGAAGGTGAAGAACTGACGGGGTCTCCCGAGAGGGGTATTTTACTGGGATAAACGGAATAAGTATGGCTCATTAGAGAGAAACACCACAGCTCCTCACACATTGGACAAATGTGGGGAGAAAAATCTCCTCAAGAATTTTTGTTATCAAGGTACATAAAACTGTTGGGAGGGGGGAGGCAGGGGAAGGAGGCTGTGAAGTACATCTGGATTGGAGAAATGGTTGGCGCTTCGTTTTTAGTACTGGTGATTAAACCGAACAAATCTTTGTGTGGTTTTACATTCCACTTTAGGACTGATGATTAAATTGCACAAATCTTTGTAAGATCTTACATTCGTTTTTAGGACCAGTGATTAAATTGAACAAATCTCAGTATATTCTCCCATTCATTTTAGGAGGGAAGGTTATATGGAACAAATCTTTATAAGATGACTAGTGATAAGAAATGGAACAACTCTCGGGCAGTCACAAAGGTTAACACACACACACACACACACACACACACACACACACACACTGACAATTTGAGAACTTAGGCTATCTAAACTTCTATGCCCCACTGATAAGAATTTGAAAATGCATTGTGTATTTCCGACGTTGTCCCATCCACGGACTTGCCATGGAATGGGTTTCTCAATTTGAAACCCTTGTGAGCTGTTCCTCCACAGTCTCCAATTCAAGGGGCCTCCAACAGGCAGAATCTTCTTGGCAAGTTATGTGAGACAGTTCTTTAAAAAGTTGAACAAATTCCCAAATGAGAAGAAAGACACCATTCATGAGTTTCTGCTTACCTGGAAGACTCCACAAACCAGAAACTTCCAGAGTCCTTAGTTTCTTCTCCAGCTCTGCCACTCGATTCCCAAGGATTCTAGAAAAGACAAGAAAAGAATATGAGGAGATGAAGTCACCTGTCAGTGCTTGCGCCGATGTGGTAGATGGTGCGAAGTCAATAGATTTAGGATCTAAAAATAGAGCATGTGGGTCCACATGTGCACATGCTACACACTCTATTGGAAGTTCACGTGGAGATAGAAAATACGATAAAACACACACACACACTCACACACAGACACAGACACAGACACAGACACACACACACACACACACACACACACACACACTCACTCACACACATTATTCAGTTGAGTTCTATTCTACAAGGCAATCCCATGGAGGTTAGACCATCATTCCACCACTGCCCAAAACATCATAAGGAACTTCCTCAAGTTCTCGTTTGAGAATTGCTCATTAAGATGGCAATTGATTCTGAATGCCCTTAGTAGCATCAGACCCGCTTTGAGAGTATGTTTGAGTTTTGGAACCAGTAGGTAAGATAGATGGACACACTTGGAAATGTTTCTTCACAGTTCCACAGCAGGTCTTACCGATGCATGTTCCTGGATATCAAGAACAATGTTTGGCACAGTGTAGGTGGCCAATAAATATGTGTAATTAAGCACATGCTTTTTTTTCATAATCTGCAATCATCTGTGGGAAAGGTAAATAACAAGAATTTCACAAGAGTTTTTGAAACATGACGTTTTCATTAATTGCTGGGGAATTCTGTGCAGCACACCCCGTCACACGGCTTTCCACCTCTCCCAGTTGGGGCTGTGTTACGGGGATGGCAAACTCGGCGATCTGAGTTCAAGTCTCAGGACCCACATGGTGGGAGGCGAGAACTGACTCTGGCAAGTTTTCCTCTGACCTCCATACACCAGACATGATACCCTCTGCCCACCAACGCACACAAGCCAATACATCTTAAAAAGAATTCTTAAAAGAATCCTTAGTTGTTTGAGAATCAGTAGGATAATGAGGCTCTTTTCCAAGCAACCATTCTTACTTGATGCGATATCTAAGTCTGAAATGCACACTGGAAAAGATCAGACGGTATGCTTGGAAGACAGGCTTTGTATACACGCATAGGTAAACATCTGCCCCTGTGCTCCAGACATTAAACATAGCTGAGGAATGATTGACAGTCATCTAAAACCTTACTTTCCAGTGGGCTGGAATTAGAAACCAGTCTTTATTTTTATTTGGGCAATTTTCTTGGCACTGCTGTGCTGAAACGACATGAAAATCTCCTTAATAGCAAATTCTCCATTCCTTTCAGTGGGATAAATTAGAGCAGCAGAATTATTCTCCTACGTCTCTTTCTATTCCAGAGATAGCTGCACACACCCACATACGTTCAGGGCCATGAATATGCATATATAGCCGCACATATATACAGCTCAGTTCATCCTGATTTTACCTGAATCGACCTGCAGTATCTGAAGCTTCCCTTGGAGTTCACAGGGAAACTCTGCCATGGCTCTACATGGGTCCGTTCATCTAGTTACTAGAGCTCATCCTTCCCTCATTTCCTTATGTCTCACAGTCTGCCTGGTGTTCACCGACTACCTCAGCTCTGTTCCATCTGTTGGGTCTGTTTTACTTTCACACCCTTGACCCTTCCATAGACACCATTATTAATCAGCCTCTCCGTGTTTTGCCTTTGTATTCTGATCCCAGCTCCCTTCCTCGCAACTGATGGGTCCGACATACAATCACCATAGTGCTTAACTCACGCTTACTTCTGAATGAGGTTGGATCACATGTCTGCCACTGTCTCTTAGGAACAAAGGCTAAGGCTCCACTCTTCAGTGATGCTGAGGGATGCCCCAAGCTGGATTTACAGGTAGAGCACAGAAGCTTTGCTCATGCTGTTTCTGGAGAACCCAGCCATTTCTCCCAGAAATGGAATGAGTGGAGTTGCTGGGACTCTCCCAACCCACATCCTACTTCCAGGGATCCTGCTTGAGTTTATCAGTGGTAGCTCTGTTCATTGGTCTGATATCAGCACCTGGTGCAGGCTGGAGGTAATGGAAGGATCCAGAAGTTGCAGGTGTGGCAACAGCAGTGATGGAACCATTAATAATAGTGACTATACTGCCATGGACACAAAAGACAACTGATTTTCCCAGAGTTCTCAGTATGAGGCACCGATGTGCTAAACATTTACTCAGTACAGAAGTTAGTCAGCTTACCCTAAACTACATACCAGACCCAGTGATAAGTCACCTGTCTCAGCCTCTGAACTCCATGTTCTTAACATATACCCCACCCCCAGTGCCACTTTAAACCTTTTTACATTCTTTCTCATGTGTACAAGTACTCCTTAAAAATTATGCTAATCGAAATATAGATATAGTCATAGGTGATGTCAGAAATACAACCCTAGTTGCTTTGCATGACTGGAAGGGATCTCCTTGCCTGGTCTCACACAGAGACTTGGGCAGGAGTTATGGGAGCTGGTATAAGAGGCTGTGAGAGACACAGTGGCTGGCAGCTCTCAGGATGGAGAGAGAGAAGGAGGAAGAGAGAGAGACAGAAGGAGGAGGAGGAGGAGGAGGAGGAGGAGGAGGAGGAGGAGGAGAAGAAGAAGAAGAAGAAGAAGAAGAAGAAGAAGAAGAAGAAGAAGAAGAAGAAGAAGAAGAAGAAGAAGAAGAAGAAGAAGAAGAAATCTAACTCAGAATGTTTAAGCCATTCGCACCCAGCTCCTGGGATCCACCTCTGCGCTACAGGTTGGAGGGGAAATTGGAAGGAGAAGCCTTTTTCCTATTCCTAGAAAACAATAGTCTGCTAGTGGCCACACAGCACCATGTGATAGGAAACCTAAGGACAGCTGATATATGTCCAGCATTTGTCACAAGTCAGGTGTTATGCCCCTGAACAACACATCCACCGCCCTGAGTTTTGTTTTGTTCTGGGTTTTTCTTTTCCACATCTGGCTAGGCAGTTCTTGATTTGTAGATGAGGAATTTGAAGCTCACAGAGGGCAATGACTCAGTCAGGGTCACACAGCTGGTAATCAGGCAAAAACTAAGCCTAAGAACACCTAAGTCTAATAAAAGCTGGGAGCAAAATTGACAAGTGACAAGAAAAGCAGAACCAGAGTGGCTGACGGGGCCTCTGATGAGGCTAAGCTGAGAACACTCTGGCTTTTGATCACAGGTTCTGGGGAGCTCTCGAGGTGTTCTAGGCAGCAGAGAGAAGCTTAGGAAGTGGTCCTCGTGTGGAGTTGAGGATAGACAAGAACTGGGCGTAAAGGCAGAAAGACCACTTCATCCAGGAAGATGAAGATGTGACCAACCGTCCCGTGGGGATGCAGGGAAGTCAAAGAAACAGGACCAATGGAGGAAACGAAGAATCTGAGGCTGCATGAAAGACGTGAGGCCACATGGTAACTCCCGGAAGAGATGAGCATCTGAGCATGGTGTCAGGGAGATCTGCTTGTCAACAGAGTGAGGCAAGAAAGGGCAGGGACAAGATAGAGCCTGAAAGCTACTGGGAGGAAAGTGCTGGTGAGAAGTGATCACGGGAAGTGCAGGGAGGTGTGACCTACCCCGGGTGGGGGTGTCCGAGGATGAAGAGAACCCCAGTTCCCAAGTGAGAAGCCAAGACAGACTAGCATGCAGGAAGGGAAATGGGTCTGCAGGGAAGGCAGCCAGCAGCACACAGATGTACGCAGGGCAGCAGCAGGAGGCACGCCAAAGCTTGGGAGAGGAAGCCTTTTGGGTTGGGTAGGATGGGGATTTTTGTTTTGTTTTGTTTTGTTTTGTTTGTTTTGTATTTAAGGTAATTGACCATAGTATCAATTTTGGTATATGTCCTCCCCTGTGTGTCCCTTTGTCTAAGAAAATTCTCCAGATATCCGGCCTCCATACTGACTTTGCATCATGGCTTCTAATGACATTACTAGGCATTCAAACAGAGCCAGAAGGGCCGTGAGCCTCTGCACTCCCTGTCACGCCCCATCTGGAGCCCTTTGACACTCTGCTGTGAAACTCATGGTTCTGTGAGACTTAGACGACTTCCCAGCTCATCCACCGCCAGCTAGGGAAGCATGGAAGGCATGTGACTGAATCAGCCACCACCTCACTGCTGGCAAGGACACATCTCCTGCTTGTGGCCTTAGTTTCTCAGCTAAGGGAGCCGGCTCCCTTTAGTGATCACCAGGTAATGGCTAACGTGTCAGCAAGAGGCACAGCAAATGAATGGCCACTGAACAGCACTCGAACATAAATCCCATGGTACTGGGCAGTTATCACGATGGTTCCCACAGGATCCCCTGCCTGAGGGAGGCCATTGCCAAACAGTAGAAAGCTAGTAGGCAGAGCACGAGCTTCCAGAAGGGAAGGTCTGTCCTGAGGCACTACCTCACCCTAATACACTTGATCTTAGCCAAAAGGCCGAGAAGCGATACCTCACCCTAATAAAATGTCTTTTTCCTCCCTTGGTTATAAGGCTAAATCATGAGGGCTACTGGGCGAGCTAACCAAACTCTCATTCTGTTGTCAGCCCTTCATTTATAGTACAGTTAACTTCTTTATACATCCCCAGGAAGTACGAAACAGACGGCCTTCAAAGCACCAACGATGGGACACACACTTGACACTTGTTGGCGTACCTCCACAATCGATTGCTACAGGGGCGAAAAGCAAGCAAAAGAACAAAAGAACGAAGGGCACCCCTCCCTTTTCTGTGATAATGAGGAGCTGCCTTTCGGTTCTTTAAAATATCCATGTGTATGAATAGGTATGTTTCTATGCACTGTGCCTTTATTTGCCTGACGTGAAGAACCCACGAGCACAAGAAATGGTGACTCCTCTCATGAAGGGGTTGTGGACAGCTGAGATGTGTGGAAACCCACAGTTCTTCAACCATGGCTCGGAGAATATGCAAAGGTATGTGCAAATAAAAATAACAAGATGAATGGACGTGCCAGCCTTCGTACAGGGAGACAGTGGTTTGCGTCTGGGGCCCGGTCCTGTTGCAGTAGCTATGGTAAGGTTCAAAGGAGCCCAGAGACACTGGCCAGGTGTTGCTGAGGAGTAAGAAGCACACTCCTGCCTGCTTCCCGGGATCCTCGGGGACAGCCCCTCCCCCACCAGATTCCCAACCCTGCCTCCTCAGAGTAGCTGCAGTTGGGCATGGCTGTTTCATTTTGCAAACTTCTCCTGTCAATAAATTACCCTGTCATCCAGGGAGATTGCTGGCCTCCCTTTGATGCTTTCGCTCTCTCCCACATACATCTTCATCTCTGGTACGGTCCTCTCCACACTCCATCATTTCCTTCTTCTCTTTTGTTTTTATAACACTTTCAATCATCTTCCAGTGGCCCCTTCCGTGGGTGTCCCTGCCTTTGGCAGCCCCAATTCTCAGGTCCCTCCCCTCTAAGCCTAACATCTGTTCTTGTTCAAATCTTCAGCAGTGTCATTGGGGCTCTGAATGTAAGTCTGGGGAGGTTTCTGTACAAGATAAAAATATGAGCCCCATCCACTCCCACACCACCACCCCCGACACCATCCCCAACGAAAAGTCAGTGGTAGCAGTGTCTGAGCAAATGCCAAATCCTTCTAGGTGGAGATGGCGTGCCACAAAGCTTATCCTGCTATGAGTCAAATGCACGCCTCTGTTAGCAGCTACATTTTCAAGCTCATAGTTTAGTGCTGATCACGGTTAGGGGGTGGTTAGAGTGAGAGCCTGTTGGGAAGGTGAGGCCCCCAGCCTGGCATCTCTGGGATCCAGGGTGGGCACTCTTGCTGTGTTTGACCACATGGAAACTGGGTCACGTTCAGATGTGGCATGAAGACCATCATCAGACACACTGACATGCTTTTGAATTCAGCCCCCCCTAAAGTGTGAGAAGTGAACTTCTTGCTTTTAAAAAAAATCTTCATAAATTACCTAGACTTGGTTATAGGACAGAATACAGACATTGCTTTAATTATTGCTGTTTTTATTCTCAGGACACTTTCAACTCCCTCTGTTGCTTCTGACCACTGTTTCAACCTACGTTAACTTGCTCTGTTTGATACAATGTAACCAACGCTCATACAGGATACTTAGTTACTTTGCCTTTTCTGAAAGCATGCCACCAGGCTCTCTCACACACAGCAGCAGTCTGTAGGACGTTTATGATTGTCTTCCTGTTAGTCAGAGAGGACCCTCATAGTCAAGTTATGGGACGGAGGGACAAAGAAGATCAAAGAAAGAGGCAAGAGCACAAGTACCATCCTGTGGGCGCCAACATGAAACACAGGATGGGCTCTCTAAGAAATCAGGTTTCCTGCTTCATTGCCTCTGATGGACAAACAGGATGCCAAAGCAAGGCAGAAGTGTGGTTCTGGTTTCATGCTTGTTGTCTCCCTTTACCCACACCCCTCCAGATAGCAGGGATCCGACCTTCTTCCCAGAAGGCTTGTAGTTGATTTCTGGAAGCCCATTCATTCTCTTACCACCCAGACTAAGAACCTACTACCCACCTGTTGGTTTGCCTCTGGTGCTGAATGACCATGTTTTTCTCATGGATGGTCTCCAGCAGGGCAGTGGCCAGAGACTTCAGGTCAGCGATGGACTGAGGAGTAGCTGGGAGGCTGCACCCGTGGTCTTCAGAGAGCAGATCCTGAACTAGGGAAGACAAAGTCAACAGCTTAGTTTTGGATTCTGAAACAAGAGACTGCAAACACAGGTTGGTTACTCCTGGATAATGGGAGCCCCAGGCTTTGACATGACACTTGTTTTTTTCTGAGAGCCTTCCTCAACTACCACAAGGGATACAGCAGAAAACTCAGTGTGAGGGTTAAGTGGGGAAGACTTAAAGTTTGACCCTCCCTCCCCCTTTTTATTTTCTTCTTTTTGTCAAACTGGGATAGAACCAAGGTCTCACACATGCTAAGAAAGTATGCTCACGTCCATCCACTTGCGAGCTGTTCAGAGACCAATAACATTTTCACTTGCCAGTGAATGCAGACTTATTTATGCTAACTCACTGAGATTTTGAACTGAAATAAATAAATAAATAAATAAATAAGCCAGCCTTGCAAGCACTATTTATTTCCATTTTGTAAAAAATAAAGCAAGTCTCAGGTGGGTTAAAAACACTCATTCAAGGTCATCTTGCCCTGAAGATGACAATGATTCTGTGATCTTTAGACTCTCTGATTGTTGCAAAAGTAATATAGCACTTTAAAGGGGTAAATCGGTGGAGAGAAAAACACAAGTGACAGCTACCCCGGTACTCCTTCTGACTATGACAAAACACTGTGACTCTTTCGACTATCACTTCCTATGTGACTGTGTGTGTGCAGACTCATTCAATATTCTTCTAAGATGGGGGAAATACTATTTTTTTTCACTTAACTACATTCCAATCCCATTTATATCCTAAGTTATAAAAGTGAACACACATGTCAATGGCCCATCTAGGTCTCTAAAGATTAATTTAGCTAGATATTTATGCCATTTCCAGTCGAAATACAGAATGTATGAAGGCATTCTCTTAGTTAAAAGTTCACGTATGTCTAACTTATTTCTTGCTCGTTCCTGCTAAGGATCTGTTTATGTTTGCTCATATATTTTTATTACCTATCCAGTAGTTCATGGTAATAAGGCTCTCTCATAGGTTTTCTAGATGACTTGGGTCAGGGCATAACTCTGTGTGGCCTGTGAGTGTGGCTGGCTCTTGTGACATATCAGTCAGTTCAGGAGTCCATACTCTAAACTGGTAGCTAGGTATTATATCCAGGGCTAACCATGTTTGTGCATGTGTACATGTTCATGTGTGTGCATGCATGTGTGGGTATATGTAGAGGAAACAGGTTGACATCAGCCCTTTCCATACTCTCTCTTCACTTTTTAGTTTTGGGTGAAGCTCTTGCTTTGCAGCCCTGGTAACCTAGAGCTTGACAGGTAGACCAGTATGGCCTCAAACTCCACTACGACAAATTTTTTCCATGGCTGCTGGGGATGTGAACCCAGGGCCTCATGCTTACATGGCAGACACTTTACTGCTGAACCACATAGCTGGGGTTTTCCACACTTGTATAGAGTGTTATAGCTACCCATGCAAGAACAACTCTAGGATGTTCTCTTCTAGGTAAAGGGGGGAAAGAAAATGCTTGAAAAAGAACCTTGATGGTTAGGTCCACTGAAGATGCTATGCTTTTTAAAGCCGGTTCTGATTAAGACTGGACCGTGATAGCTGCTGGTCCGACAGTCAGCAGCTGAGGCGCAGGCTGGGGCATCCTAAGCTTAAGTGGAAAACTGACTGCAGAATATGAAGTACCAGACTTGAGCTTTCTGCTGTTTATTCCCCCTGGACTGCTCCCGGAAGATCATTATTTTTCATTGGAATCGACAGGAAGGAAGAACAAAGCTACAATCAATAAAAGCTTCTTGGAAACCGGCATGCATTCCCATGATCCATAGGGCAATGACCTTTGCAGTAGGGGCTTCTCCACTCAGCATGCAGAGGCCAGGAGAAATACACTCAAGGAAGGTGAGCACCTAGAGGCTCTCAGGTGGTAATGGGAAAGGAAAAACATCCTCAGGAGGACAGAGATCTGATCACTGGTGAAGCCTAAAGACGGTGATTCTTAAAGTGGGGTTTTCCACTGCAACACCATGGTCTGGCAACCCTGCAGACATGTAAATTCTCGGGTCTTACCTTCAAGACCTGTCAAGCCAGGAGCCTAGGTAGGGGTTTATCTGGGTTGGAAGGACTCGGGCAATCCAGCTACAAGTGGCAGTTAGGAGCCACAGTTTTCTTTCCTGGGGGCTTGGGTGGGCCATAGACTACAGCTCTGTGCTCAGAAGTTGGTCCCATTTGAATATTGAGGCCTACCTTGTTTCGCAGACAAGACCCCAGTCAGAGCACTACTGTTGGATTTGCCTTGGGTCTTGGAATTTTTCCGTCTCTCGAGAGCATTCTGAAGCAGCAATGGAAAGACCAAAAACCTTTGTCAGAAAAGGCAGCGACAGAAAAATTCCTTGTTAAGGATACACCGTGTGTACTCATAAGAACCCTGGCAGACTCCAAATGTAGCCTAAAACACAGGACCCTTGGTCCTTGGAGTTTTAAACGGCTCCACATAGAGGGTTTGTTTCACTTTTAAGTTACTGCAAAGGAGAAAGGCAGTAATTATAGTCCCTTATATTCACAGGTATTTAATTGATGTTCTTAAAATCAAATCTGAGACAAGAACCCAGTCTAACATGTGGAGAGACTTGCTATCAAAATCATTTTAGAATAGACATGAGACGAACACTACATTTGTGTTCATGTATCAGAGGTAGTATCTAGAAAGGTATGATGGTTGGATTGGAAAAAGACCATGGTCAATTGGTGAGGTCTACCTGGGGCACAGGATTGAGTGAGTGAACGTGCTGCTATGGCCATTCTTAGAATGGACTCTTGCATTCACACCAGTACGCCAGGGTTTGAAACATGAACAAGATACATGATGCATGAAAGGTATGGCTGTAAATTTACATACTACAAAGCTCATACTTCCTTGGCTCCTGCTTATCTATACATTGATGTAAATGGACGTGTGGCTCCCACCAAATGGAAGGCCATGATGATCTCTGAGAACAAGAGCTAGCGTCAACAACCAGGACAAAGTGCCAGCTCTCCCTAGCATTCAGTCGGCTGTGAAACTTCACCCTCAGGAAGAGACGTCAATCTGTTTTCAAAGCAGAGAGACCCAGGAGAGTCTTCCAATTATAACACTTAGAACTAACATCTGCAGAAGGAGATAGTACCAAACCGATGCAGCTGGGACTAGACTAAATAACAGAGTAGCAAATTCTACCACTCTGTCCTTTCAGGGCGCCTCCAATATTAGCGCTTGGGTGGTGGTGTCCGTCTTTGTTTCTTCTCCCACAGAAACCATTTCCTTGGGGGATAATTATGAGATAACCAGCATCTGACAACTGCAACATTTCATAGAGGAAGTGAAGAGGACCCCTGAGTTCGCGGGGCTGAGGCTCCAAGGTGGAAGCACACAGGTTTTGGAGGTCTCAGAGTTCCTGGTCCAGACTGCAGACACAGATGCAGATGCCAGGGAAAAATGACGTTGGGAGTTCATTGGTTTGTGGCTGGTTTTCCTGGCTACTCCAATTAGGGGTCTTATTGGGCTCCATTTGGGAGGCCAGGAGAGTGATGGGATGTCTTTGAAACATTAAAGAATCATAATAGGATGGCTCCCAGGTGACTTGGGATGACTTGGTTAGGTTACCTTGTACTTGGCTATGTTGGATTTCAGAAGGCTGACCTCCTCATGCAGTTGTTTCAGTCTCTCCTGGAGATATCTAGAAAAAAATAAAACAAACACATACACCGGAATGGGCATGAGGGCAAAATGAAGCCCACTGACCGGTACAAGTGGAACATGAAGTCCCACTGTCATTGGGATGTAACAACTTCTTCCTCATCCTGGAGGGGGGGAGGGAGCAGGAAAATGTGACCTTTTATTAAATAGATGTGATCAAGGTCAGACGTGCCCAAATCACAGACACCCCACTTTAAAACAGCCCTCTTGGAGATCCCCTAAGGGGCAACAGCATCGTTTTCACATAATTCTCATTAAGACGATTCCACTGGGGAGCAAACCAGGAAGAGACGACGCCAGCCGCAACCTGAGTCAGACACAGCCACACGCTGAAATGTGCCCGGGGGCAAAGATACAGCTAAGGGAATTTCTCAATTTATTTTCTTATTCTTTCCCCTCTCCTTGATGGCAATCACAAACAACTCTCCCTGACTCTTCACCCCTGTGGCCCAATCAGAGAGTGAGCGAGGGAGGCTAGATATGTGGGTATCTCTCCCTTCTTTTCTTACTTTTATAACCAGTACATGCCAGTGCCGATATTTTGGGGCAGGGTTTCAGGGACACCCCCTCCCACACATGCACGCAGTCTGCCTCCCTGGGAGGCTTGGCACTTACCTGTTCTCCATGCACAGAGCATCCACATCGATGATTCGGTTCTCGTGACCACCCAGGATGTGGTTGAGCTCCTGGTTCAGCCTGTCCACTTTGTCCTGGTAGGAAGCCCGTTCTTCCTTAACATCCTGAAGTTCATCCACTGAAGCCTGTAGGTCATGCTCTAATGACTCTATCTGAAATCCAAGGAATGTCACAGAGGTTCTCAAACGTAGGCTTTTGGGCCAAGGATGCAACTTCCACATGATTGGCTGACTAGGAGAGCTTATGGGTACTACTCAAACGCTAGAGCATATTGCATGCTATATACCACATTGTACTGCAGCCTGGGTAAGGGCTGGGGCTAGGAGACACTTTCCAGACACTTATCATGGATGGCATGGGTGAGCCTGGTCTTGAACCTTTGCACATTGTCCTAATTCACAGGCACCAAAACAGCAGGCTTCTCCCAGAGTTTTACAGATGCATGTGGTTCCAAGCCATTCGAACCTGGGCATCCAGTGGCCAGTTAGTAAGAGAAGAGAAAGGAAGTCTCCATTCTCGTAGCTGCTCTCCAGGCAGGAGTCTGTACTCTCTGAAATCCTGCCTAAAATCATCATTCAGCATCTTAGCAGCAACTCATAAATTAAAGGCCATTTTGTCATATTTCCTCCCTGCTGTCTATGTGGTCGAATGGTAGCAAGTCTCTTGGTGTGCTCAGAATAACAATAGTTAGTACCAACACCACCCATCTGGGGGTCAATCAGTCATCATGGACCTAGGAAGAACTGAGCAAGTTGAGCCCTCTCTTAACATCTCCTGGCCTCCTCTTGGACCTGGACACGGTAGCACGTGTGTCCTATCTCCTGCCAGGAAGGGCTGAAGGAGCATGTGTTCCCTGCTTCCTGTTGTGAGACCACACGCAGGCGTCCCCACCCAAAACCGAGCTCAGCTGTCACCTGTTCCTTAGCCCGCTCCAGCTGCTCAACCAAATCTTCCCGCTCATGGGCTGCAAAGTGCCTCACGCCAATTTCTTCATCTCCGAGCCTTTGTTTAGCAATTGTCATCCTCAACAGCTGCGTTTTCCGTTATCGGGAAAAGGCAAAGGAAGAGAGAAAGAATATGAATGAGTGTATCTCCCCCCCCCCAAATCTCAAGGTCCTGTATAGAAATTTCTAGAAGAACTCTTAGAAGAAAGTACAAGACAAGCTGCCTGCCACTATAATTAAGTTTTTTGGTTTTTTTTCCGGAGCTGGGGACCGAACCCAGGGCCTTGCGCTTGCTAGGCAAGCGCTCTACCACTGAGCTAAATCCCCAAACCCATAACTAAGTTTTAAGAAAGAGGAACCTTTGTTATAATTGGTGCATGTTGACACAAATGTGCACACATTCAGTGAAAGGCTGGGGGTACCCAGGCTTGATCCTGGAAGCTGGATATGCTATAGGGCACTGCCTCAGTGAGGAAGAAAATACTGAGTCTCATTTGGACTTAGCAAAGATCCATAATGACCCCGTACTACTGATAAGGATCTGCTAAAGTGGGCACAGCCCACATTAAGCAACTAGGCAACGCTATCAGGAACCTTAAAACTGCTATTCAATGTCCAGTAAGTATTCCCGTCAGTCTGCGAATGACCCCCAATGTGGACCAGCTTCTTAAGGAAGAGATAAGTAGGCTGCACTGGCTAGCACAAGTCTTGTATGCACTGTGATAAAGTATGTACTAAAAACTTATGCCTGGGACAGTAAGTGACCAAATACATGACGTACTCAAATATGTGTGGGGATGACAACACCAGGGAAGGCCACAGCAGGAATTATAGGAGAGATCCCAGGATGAACCCATGGTCTCCAGACGGCCATGCTTACCCACCACGATATATGTATCCTAAAAAGGTTCCTCCTCTTCTTCTGATGGATACAAGTGGATGGGCTCCTATATACACAAAGCCCTGGAGACAGGTTGTTCCTACCATGTGGGACAGTTCACCCACACGCTCTTAGGAGAACAGTAGCCAATAGAGACAAGGGGTATAAACTTCAGTATTTCTGGAGGATTTGAGTCAGGTGAGAGACAGAAACTTCATTTAAGCCAGGGCAGAATTACCTCAGTGAAATTATGATGGCAATGACCTGAAAAGAAATGACAACTGCAGAAAAGCAGAGAGGATGCAAGGACCCTTCGCTGCTCTGTTGAATCCCACGATGCTGACTGAGTGTTCCGGGTCAAGACCTCCCAGAGAATGGAGGATCCTCATATGCAGAACTGACTCTTAATGGAATCTGCTAAGTTCGTCCTCAGGGTTCACAGCGTGTGTATTTGTGGATTTTCCTACTCAGTACAACTTATCTTCACCCCCAAATCCATCTTCAAGGTCTTCCAGTGTCACTGCTAAACATTCACAGTATGGGGAAACTGAGGGCCAGGGGTACAGCTCAGATGAGGTCAACAATGCCACCTTCGGCCTCTCTGCGTCTGCCTCGCACAGGGGCTGATCTGCCCAGGGCCTACTTAGTGTTGAGTGCTCACATTGTTATTATTCTTTGACAGTTTTGATAGTTTTATAGAATCCATACATGTGTGGGGCTTGATGCGGTGCCTCCGTGCGTGTATATACACTGTATGGTGGTCGCAGTATGGTAATTAATACACACTTCACCCTCCACATTGATCATTTATCATGAAAATCTTGGAAATCTAATTGGTCTGCAATGCATGGCGCTGCTAACCATAGTCACCTACTCTGCAGTAAAGCGTGAAGCTTAATCCTCCCCTCCGACTGAAACTCTGTGCAGGATGATGGCTCCTGTCTTCTGACGCCCGCCCCAGTCCCAGACAAACACTGTTCCACTTCCTATTTCTGTCCTAGTTTGCTTTTCTGTTTCTCTGATAAAACTCTGACCAAAAGCACCTTGGGGAGGGAAGGATTTGTTTTGGTTTCCACTCCCAGGTCACAGCCCATCATTGAGGGACATCAGGACAGAAACTCAAACAAGAACTGAAGAAAGCAGAACCCTAGCTGCTGACTGCTCACTCCTGGCCCATGCTGAGCTAGCCATTTTCGCAGTGCAGACCCACGCGCCCAGAGATGGTGTTCTCTCCACCCCTACCACAGTGGGCTGAGCCTTCCTACGTCAGTCAAGACGATCTCTCACAGACATAGCCACTGGCCAATCTGATTGAGGCAATTCTTCAGGTGAGACTCCCTCTTTCCAGGTGATTAAAGGTTGTGTCAAGTGGACAATAAAAATTAGCCAGTGTAACATATCTAGGAAAACTCTGTTTAAGATTCTGGATATAAATCGGATTAAGATGAAGTGATTGTCTTTATGTGCTTTTTGTCTTGTTTTGCTAACATGATGTCTTCTGGATTTCATCCGTTAAGGTAGAGTGATATCCCACTGGGTACATGTGCCATATCTTCCTTACTCTGTCCACTGACGGACACTTAGATCGTCGCTGGACTGGGGCCAGCCTGAATAGCATATCAATGATCATGGGTGTGCAGGTATCTTTTTGATATTCTGATTTCCTTCCTGTGGCTATATACCCAGTAGTGCAACTGCAATAGTTTGGTGCACATATATTTCATTTTATTTATTTACAATTTGATGCACTGCGACATTTCCTCCTGTGACTCTATTAATCTATACCCCCACTGGCAGTGTGGAAAAGGTCTCCTGATGATGTTGGCCTCACACATGCTGCTTGGTTGATATCTAGTGTTCCTGAGTCCAAGAAGGAAATACAGTGTGCCTTGCAGTGAAAATCTGTGAATTCATCCATCTTCCTCTGACTCTAAGCTAAAGAATGAGTGAACCTGTTAGGACACTGCTGATGAATTTACCACCTCTGTTAAATAGGTTTATATTAAAAGATGCGACAGAAGACACAGTCGGGATGAGCCTTGGCACGGCAGCTATAGCAGAGGCGAGCAGGCCTCCTCACCTCCCCAGTGAGCCAGTGAGCTCCCAGTCAGCATCTCAGTGGCCCATGGAACACGAAGACAGCAGAAGTGGTTGATTCAAGCAAACGCTTGCATGTGAAACATCTTTCATGTCACCTGGTCCTTGGCTTGGGACAACAGGACTTTGAAAAGCACATCCCAAAGCCACAGCAAAGCCAAGGAGCAGCATTTGTCAAACCCCAGAGGCTGTGTCACAAGCACACAAGCTTTTGGCAGGAGGCCACAGGAGACTCAGGCTGCGCCTTGAAAACTAGAGCCTTTCCCTGACACATAACATGTGAGATAGACAGCCTGAACTTGATGTAAAGAAACCTCCCTTTCCAGTCGCAACCAGCTTCACTGCACTCTTCATTTAGAGTCATACGATTATGTTTGTTAATGCCAATTAATTATTACACGTGCCTAGTGAGGCACGACTCCATAGGAAAAAAAGAAAGCCATTTTCACACTGGATGCTGGTTAAATGTCAATCAACACGTTAGCTATCATTTGGTGTTTAATGTGCAGATAATATTGCTCCCACGTTACAGGGCTGTCCTGGTTGAAATACTTTTAAATTGAGACTCAAGTTGGATTGTTGGGTCTGAAATTTAAATGCAGTCAGCAGAAGGGGCTTGATGGGGTTGTTGCTGTGGCAACATAGAGCCCAGGAACATCAAGCCTGCCTTCTACAAAGACGGCTTATAGACTCTGGGGTCTCCGGCTTAGGGCTTCCCACTCTCTCTCCTCAAGAATGAGCTTGAACCTCCCTAGGCCTCTGTCCCTTCCTGCTGAGAGCACTGCATGGCAGGGGAGAGTGGAGGCATAGTCAAGAGACTCTAGGTTAGGGGCCACTAGGCAAACAGGATGAGGGATGCAAAGAAGTCATTCTAAAATTTGAGTGAGTTCCCTCACCCCTATGTGAAGAGTGACTGCATTTATGTATTAAATATATATGCATCGTTTTCCTAGCTATCGATGCAAAGTTGTAATGGTTGCAGTCATCAATAATGCTACAGTTCAGAAGCACGCGTGCAACTGTTTGCCCAGGACTGCCTGTGCAATTTAAAGACCATCCAGGTAATCCGAGCTTGCCCCATGCTAATAAAAGCTGTGCCCCTGAAGAACAGAGCATGGTCCGTCTCTATGGCATTAACTCAGTCCAGGAGCAGAGAAAGTGTGTGTTTAGCTAACATCATCTGCTTGCATGATGTTACCATCCTCACCATCACTGCTGTCATTGACATTATGATCGCTGTCATCGCCGCCACCACCACTGCTACTGCATCATCATCATCATCATCATCGTCATCACCTTCATCCATTCCAAAGGTCCTAACAACCCCCCAGGAAAAGATGCCATCTTCAGAGCTGGCTGAAGCTGAGCTCCAGACCCAAGCATCCAAGAGAGCATGAAGGTGTGGCTCCCTACCACGAGAAGCGACAAGCAATGCTCCCCACATTTGCTATTCCCAAACATGGCACTGCAGATAATCTCCCAGTGCCAAGAGGACTTGTGCTCTGTGAACACCCACTGTCAGCGATGGACGCCACCATTTGCTGATTTAGAGAGGAATAAATGTTTATGAATGAATCACAGACATGAGTCCTTGGCTGGTGCATGAGGTCCAGCTGCAGCTTAGATGTCGCTGAGGGACAGGGAACAAAACAGTGTAGCAGGAAGGGTCCAGGTTCTTTTCCAGCTGCCCAGGCTCTACCAGGCTTAGCCTTTGAGTCAGAGAGGTTCAGCCCTTCTTTGAGCTCTCCCCAGGTTGCCCCTGTCATGGCCTTCTATGTTCTCTAACTCATATTGTTTTATTTACTGGGACTATTGTAGCCACAGGGTGCTGGGAGGCAGCCAGGGTAGGAGCCGCTATGCTCTGAGTATTACCTGTACTCAGATTCTGATGCTAATCCTAGCTGTGTGGCTTGCCAAGCCACATGTGACTTGTGAATTTAAAACACAAGAAGATAAACATGATCTTACAGATACAGCAGTGCCCACGCAAAAGGGTTTGTCAGTTAAGTGCACTGATGCAGGTCTTTAATCCCAGCACTCAGGAGGCAGAGGCAGGTGGATCTCTGAGTTCGAGGCCAGCCTGATCTACAATACAGAGTGAGTTCCAGGACATCCAGAGCTATACAGAGAAACCCTGTCTCAAAAAGCAAAATATGATGCCACCACTCTCCCATCTTAGAAACAAATGATGGGACTGTGCACCACTCTTGGATCTCAAGAGACTGTCGTCCACACACACGAGTGTGCCTATTAGCTAATGAGCTCCTACCCGGGCCAAGAAAGAAATGTGCTCAGCTTCCTGACCGCAATAGGCACTTGAAGTTGTTCTCTCCTGCACTGAGTTGAATGCAGAGCCCTTGCTGAGGCTGAGAGGCCCATGTGACCCTCCTTATCTGCCCCAATGCCAATGCTGCTACCCTGAGTTTGTGTTTCCCCTATCCTGCTTGCCCCCTGGTATCCATCCCAGCTCCCAGGCATTTACACTATCTCTGCCCCTAGCACAGTGAGTCATAGAACTGCCCACAGTCACTCCTGTCATCCTATTCAAGGCTCAGATTAAAGACTTCCTTAGACATCTCATCTCAGCTGATGCTATTCCTCCCCAGGCCTCCTGCCTACTAACGCCTGCCTCTCTACACACATCCACTTATGACACCTGATGTCAGCTCTTCAATAGCTCAGTGTCCACAGCCCAGGGTTGGGCACACCATGGGGATCTCAAAATGCTTGTCAGATCAGGGATGTCCCTCTGCCATGCTCCTCATAGCCCAGAGGCAGATCCTGATGTCCCCAAGATCAATCTGGGGCCAGGTCTACCTGCTCTGGTGCTTGTCCAGGGTTCTGAAAATGCTCAACCTGGGGAAGAGTTTCTTTGTGTCCAGCTGGTCATGATGGTGCCCAGTTGGGTGAGGACACAAACCACAAGAGACAAAGTCACTAGCTTAAGTCACAAATCCTAGAAATGACTGAGGTAGGGTTGGTTCTGGCTGTCAAAGGTTTGTCCTCTGTTGTAATACTGTTCTATGCAACCCTTGCTCAGACAAAACGCATGCCCTCTGCAAAGCCTTCTCTGAGCTGGTTTGTGTTGTAACTTCCCAATATAATCCTCAAAAATACCCTATACTTAGGTCTGCCTTGGGACAATTGTTCTATATCCCTTAGGTGTCTGCCTGCCTTCCTCCAGGTCTCTGTGCCCTAGGCATGTGAGTTCAGGACTTCCCCAAGCCCCATAGCAACACCAAGCTAGCCTTATGCTCTAGCCTTGCTGCCTAGCATCACTGACATATCTAGACTGTGCTCTGGCCAATACACTTCCAACTCTCTTGTACAGAGCACAGAGCACAGAACACAGGCATTCTCTCCTCCTGATACGGCACAAGTGCAATGATGAAACTCCACTTCCCAGATCCCAGAAAAGGAACTTATTCATTTGTTCACTGGCTGGCTGGCTCTGCCACAGTTGAAGTCCCATGAGAGTAGGGACTCAATGCTTCCTGTGCTGTCCCCAGAGCATATGTGTGGAATGAACCAAACCCATGGGCTACACAAGACCCTGCCTCAAACCAAAGCAAAGAATCCGCTATGCTTATGGGAAGAACTGTCCACCTGTGGCACCTGACATCAGCTCTACGGTAGCTCTGTCTACAGCCAAGTGTCGGGCTCTCCATGGGGATCTCCAAATGCTTGTCAGATCAGGAATGTCCCCCTGCCATGCTCATGAGGGTGTCCCCTTCTGGAGGTCACTCAAACAGGACTCTGCTGTGAAGCATCTAGAAACAGCCTGTTTGTACGGGGCTTCCCCTGCCCTCACCCAGGGCCAGGATGAACAGCCACAGCTGAACACGTTTTCTTTCTTTTTTTTCTTCTTCTTTCTTTTTCTAAACAAACAACGTATACTTTAATTGGTCACCTGCTTGCTCATTGGCCTGCCTTTATTGGTTGATGGCTTGGACCCCACTGCTTCACAGGATCCATCCAACCACACCCCACAACTGGCAGTCACACAAGGGCTCTGTGGCTTTATGGGGCCAGTGCCAGAACAAACAGAGGCACTCAGGGCTGCCAGTTGGTGAAATTTAAGCTTATTACTAAAGCAGAGCCCACGTTCCTCATAGAAAGCTAACAATGGAAATGTTCTCCTCTCGGCTCGTGCCATGCTGTATTCGGGTCTGCTACCATCCAAGGACTGTGATCTCTAACGTAAAGCAAAATGAAAAGTACGTGAGAGCCTGTTCTGCCGTCACTGTCCCAGAAGTGGAAGGGCCTGGGAGGGGGGTGACTGCTGCGGGTGCATCTTACAGATGCTTCTTTTACAGGTGCATGGCTCCTTTTATAGGAAACCAGCGTAAAAATGATGCTTGCAGCTAGCCACGCCCGGGTGGTGATGAGAGGGCTGGGCTCCGAGGTCTAGGTGTCATGTGACAGACTTCTCACTTGAATCATGGGCTCCTCTGGGGCACATACTAAGGTCCTGGGAAACAGTGAGTCTGTTAGAGGGAAGTCTGTGACTGCTGGTGGCGTGCACTGGCTCCTGACATGTTGGGTTAAAGAAGCAGCTCCATCCAGAGGACTCGCTGTGCAGCGAGGACTGAGCACACACACAGTCATTAAATCTCATCACCCTGCTTTCCCGTCTTCACCCTCCAGACACTGTCTGATGACTTTATGTCTTTTATTCTCTGTCTGTCTCTCCAATCAGTAGTTAAGCTCCCTAGTGGGGAAACTTGTTGTGCTTCTCTAATACAACTTTAGCTGCTAGAGTTCAGGGAGTCGACAGGTATGTGCTGGTAAACACAGAAGGAAGCCTGGCCACCCCTGATTGTCATCTTGCTGATGAGAACATTGAGACCCCAGAAAATGACCACATTTCCTAAGATCACTCACACATTGGCAGGCAGAGCAGGAATACACACTTGGGTCTGGAGATGCCTGAAGAACAGGACCTCCTGAGTTGCCTCCATTGCTGCTCTTAAGCCAGATCTTCTAGAAGGCAGTGCACTAGCTTTATGTCAACTTGACACAAGCTATAGTCATATAAAAGAAAGGAATTTTGAGAAACAGATTCCATAAGATCAGGCTGTCAGCAAGCCTGTAGAAGGTTCTCTTAATGATTGATGGAGAAGAGCCCAGCCCACTGTGAGTTTTATCACCCTTAGGCTGGTGGTCCTGGATTCTATAAGAAAGCAGGCTTTGCAAGCTGTGAGGAGCAAACCAGTAAGCAGCACCCCTCCATGGCCTCTGCACCAACTCCTGCCTCTAAGTTCCTGTCCTGCTTGACTTCCTGTCCTGGCTTTCTTTGATGATGCACTGCGATATGGAAGTGTAAACCAAACAAACTCTTCCTCACCAAATTGCACTGATCACGGCGCTTCATCACAGCAATAATAACCCTAAGACAGGGGTTTGAGGTTTGTTGTGACATCAGTCCTTATGTCACGAAAGCTGGCCAAGTTCCACTGTAAGCGTTCTCTATCAGAGAGGTGGTACCAGCTCCCATCTTAAGCCTCAGGCAGCTTCTTCCAAGTTTACTGGTGAACTTTTAGACACGCAAAGATCCCCTTCTGCTGCCCTTACCCTTCTCTCTACTAGAAAAGAACTCAGGCCAAGACCAGGTGTGCTGAGACTACTCAAAGCAAGCTCAGTACAGATGGGGGTCTCCCCACATAACTGGTTCTTAGTCATCCTCACAGATGACAGCAAGGGTATCCATCACCAGCAAGGATTTCCCAAGGTGGGGTGGTGCCTGGGCCCTTTCTTCCCCAGAATCCTCATTGACCTTTAAACACTAAATTTTAATCCCAATCTGAGGAAGTAGAGTCAGGCAATCCCTGGGGCTTGCTAGCTAGCCAGTCAGTCAGCAAGTTCCAAATTCAGTAAGAGACCCTGTCTCAAAGAAATGAAAGGAAAGTGACTGAGGAAACACATGACATGGATCCCTTGCACAAACAAGTATAAGCATACACATGCATCTGCAAATGCACACACACACACACACACACACACACACACACACACGCCCTGAAATTTTGAGGAAGGGGCATCTTCTGGTGGGTGTGGGTTGTCATGCCTCCAATCTAGTTTGGGTTGGGAGTTGGTACTTATCTGGGTGCATTCTTGGTCCCTTGGCCACCAGTCAGAGGGATGTCAGGTGGTGATAGAATCCAAGCATCCCCCCTAAACACACACGTTACAAGACCCCTGCCCCCTAACTCATGCAAATACCAAGCTGTCAGAGCTGCTGTAGTTGCAGACCCTCTGGAAGCTTTATGGAAGAGCTTTATGAAGCACAGGGGGGCCAAGACTCTAGCTAAACAAATAGAAAAATGAGTCTCTCTGAAAATATCCAAGGCATGTCGTTTCCTGTCACCCACAAGTGCTTAATACCCACAGTCTACCTTTCTAGGGGGTAGGGGAAGGTCACTGTTGAAATGGTGACTTGGAGATAAAGGCTCAGGGGTTCATTCAGCAAGCCCTGCCCTCGGCCCCTACTTGGTCTCTCAGCAGCAAACGCCCACTCGGTAAGTATGCTGATCAGGCCATGAGCAGGGCTGCCATAGACATCCTCTGGCCACTGGAGTGTTCCTCTGTCCTTGGACTATCAGACCTTCCCAAGGGCTCCCTGGTGGAGTTGCTGTTTGTCCCTTATTGGGACATTTTGCTTTTCTGGAACTTTTGTTCCAATTTCTGAGTTCCTCACAGCACATGCTGGTGATGTGAAAGGGGAGTTCTGTACTCTGATCTCTTCTTCCTCTCTTACTTGAACTCTTTTGTCCCACCCTCATTTTGGCTAGGATCCCAAGTTCCTCCACTTCTGACTCCCACGTGCTGGAGTTATGAGTCACCACACCAGCCCCTTGGCCATTCCTTTGATCCCTTTTATCCCTCCACAGCATCATTCATTCCCTCAGTCACAACATTCCATGCCTTTATGGATGGCTCTGTGTAGGGAACTAAATTAAACATGGAAGGCTGAAGCATGGGCCAAGCACTCATCTTCTGAGCACTGCCCCCTGGAGTTACAGGGTCACACAAGTGCCAAGGCAAGGAACACAGCCAAATCCAGTGAGGACACCTGAGAGCAAAGACAACACCTAATGCCTGATCTGGTGACACATGAGATGCCTAGAATGGGAACGAGTGGAAAGGGCAGTGAAGGAGAGGGCCCCATCCTGCCCCGCAGATGCAAAGATCCCATGGCACAGGCAGCATGGGGGACAGGCTGAAACCAGAATGAGAAGACCATATTAGCCAGATGATAGCTGGAAAGTTCTGCAGGGGATAGACCTCGGACACTTGGCACATGATGACAAGAATGTGGCCTGCATGTGGAAGCCACACATGGTATGGTGATTCAAAACAAGGAAAATAAATAACAACTATCAAAAACACAACACACACACACACACACACACACACACACGCGCGCGCGCGCGCGCGCACACACACACACCTGAGTCAAAGGCTTAACCCATTCTTGATCATACAACCACAGCCACCTTTGAACAGGGCCTTCAGTTTCAAGAAATCTAGTGCTGTATGAGATGAACAGTCTTATCGAGGCCTGGAGGTGGGCTGAGGGGAGGGTGATCATAGGCCTGAAAATAATTTGAGGGACCAGGCAACCTCAAACTTTCAGATGCAAAGAACAGGGTAGTGATTCTGGGGCTTGCTGGCTTGTTTGGTTTTGTTGTTTTGTAAGAAGAGCCAGATACTGAGCAGGGACCTGGTCTACCTTTCAGCAGACGACTATTCTGCAGGCCATGAGTGAGTCATTCAAAAACCCTGGATACACGCTGACACACATGCAAATCACAACACTTAGTAATTAATAGAGCAAAGGAGCCCAGGACAGAGCATGCACATGCATCACACACACACACACACACACACACACACACACACACACACACCACAGCCACCTTTGCTTTCCTTGAATTATCAGTTGCCATCATTTCCTGAAATTTCTAATGCTTAAAAAGCAAAAGGCGGCTCAGGGTTAAAGTTCTGCGCAAACAGGAGGACTGGAATTTGGATTCTCCAAATCCACGCAAATGCCAGGCGAGAGTGATGGCTTGCCTTTGAGTCTGACTTCAGAAGGTGGAGACAGGCCATCCCTAGAGCAAGCTAGCTAGTGGGGTTGGACACATCAGCATTCTCAGGGTTTGACTGAGAGACCCTGCCTCAAAGGAAAGGTCAAGAGTGATGGAGGAGGATTCCTGAGAACAACCTCGGGGCATGTGCCCACACTCACATATACATGTACAGAGAGAGAGAGAGAGAGAGAGAGAGAGAGAGAGAGGGAAGGGGAGCGGAGGGGAGGGGAGGGGAGAGGAGAGGAGAGGAGAGGAGAGGAGAGGAGAGGAGAGGAGAGGAGAAAAGAGAAAAGGCAAAAGATCAAGAGGTAACCAACCAACAAAGCAGAAAGGTAGTCATAAAAGTTAAAATCTGGTATAGCTCAGAATAACAAAAGGAAACAGGGCAATAATATAATAATAATAAAAAAAGAAGCATGAGTAAAAAATAATCACATTTCAGACTGTTTCCCTGGGCTTATGGGGTCTCCCAAATCCACCTTGTATTTTTATGAACTTAAAGAAAACAACTGCACATTTTATTAGAAAAAACATGCTCTGTTACTGCTGGAGGAAGGGACTGCTAGAGCTGACCTTTAACCTCTAACCTACTACTTCAGTCACATGGGACCCTGCTGGGCTTCTGTGGTGCTAATGCTCTCCAGGCATTCTTTATTTCACAACCACAAATAACCAAGCTGAGCTGTTCAAACTTACATTATATACCCAGATCGTTTACTTATTTTGTAGTAAGCAGAAAGGAAAAGAATGGTAGTTAGTGTGGGCCTTTAATCTCAGCAGAGGCAAGCAGATCTCTGTGAGGGCAAGGGTAATATAATCTACGGCCAAATTCGTGGATAGCCAGAACTACTTGGTGAAACCCTGTCTCACAAATGAAGGAAGGCTTAGCCTGTTTAAAAGTATTTTTATTTATCTAGTTAATTATTTATGTGACCGAATGCATGTATGTGCTTTATGCCCTGGAACTGCTAGCTAAAATAAACATCTATGTGCGCTCTTAGAGAACAGACGAGGACACTGGGTATTCCCCTCTGTCATACCCCATCTCTTTCATCGATACAGGGTCTCCCCATGAGCCTAGAGCTCTAGTTTTCTTTACTAAGCTGGAAGCCAAATGGAGTTCCTGCCTCTGCCGCCAACTCTGAGCTGGCGCTACAGACATAATTCAGGACACCAGTCTTGGTGAGTGGATGCCAGAATCTAAACTCCCGCTCTCAAGTGTGGGCAACAAGTACCCTCAACGGCTGAGCAACTTCTCCAACCCTGACTTCCACTGCAATAGCAAAATACCTGTGGCCAGGCACTTTATAAAGTAAAGAGCTTTTCTTGACTCACATCTTCAGAAGATTTCTACTGAGGGCCTCTACTGTCTGGTTCTGTCAACATAACACAAGTCAGAGTCAGCAGAGAGGAAGGAGCCTCCGTTGAGGAAATGCCTCTATGAGATCCAGCTGTAAGGCATTTTCTCACTCAGTGATCAACAAGGGAGGGCCTAGCCCATGGTGGGTGGGTCCATCCCTGGGCTGGTGGTCCTGGCTTCTCTAAGAAAGCAGGTTGAGGAAGCAAGCCAGTAAGCAGCAGTCTCCATGATCTCTATATCAGCTCCTGCCTCCAGGTCCCAGCCCTGCCTGAGTTCTTGTCCTGACTTTCCCCAATGACAGGTTGTGATCTGAAATCGTAAGCCAAATAAAACCTTCCCTCCCCAACTTGTTTTTTTGGTCATGATGCTTCATTGCAGCAATGAAGCCCTGACTAAGACAGGGCCTCATGGCTGCAGTACAGGTGGGGAGAGAGGAAGTGAGACAGCAGAATGGGGTCACTGCTCCTGTGATCTGACTCTCGTGAACAACGAGAAGCCCGATTTACTCCAGTAAACAGGTAGGTAGTCCCTTGGTAAGGGCACTCATGACCCAACCTGCTAGAGCTCATTTCCTGTCTTTTTAAAACATGCTTCTTTTTTATTTATTTTTCTCTTGGATATTATATTCCATCCACAGTTTCCCCTTCCTCCTCCCCTCCCAACCTCCTACCCCCTTCTCCTCCAGATCCACTCCTCCTGTTTCCTTTCAGAAAAGAGCAGGCCTCCCAGGGTATAAACAGAACACAACATAACAAGTTACAGTAAGACTAGCCACAACCCTCATATCAAGGCTGGACAAGGCAACCCAGTGGGAGGAAAAGGACTGACTGAGAGACACCCCCCTCCTGCTATTAGGAGTCCCACAAGAGCACTAAGCTACTCAATTGTAACATATACGCAAAGAACCTAGGTCAACCCATTCGGGCTACAAGCCCTACTTAGTGGATTCTGTGAGCTCTTTTCCTGTGGCGTCCCTACTCCTCTGGCTTCTACAATCCTTGCTCCCCATCTCCTGTGCAGATCCCTGAGCCCTGCCTAACGTCTGACAGCGTAGACCCCACTTCTTAAGTGTCCTCGCTCTTTCCAGAGCTGTCACTGGGACTGCGCTGGGCAATCTTGATGGTCATTTTGGCATTTCACAATCGAAACAAATGACTGAGCAAGGCTGTGAGGAATTTTAGGTTTGATTTTGAGAACTGTGAAGACCTACCCTAAACACAGTCAATGGGCGGGAGCCGGGACCCAATAACAGGAGAGAACAGTGCAGTATCAACTTTTCCAGCTTCTGCCTTCTGTTCCTGCCACCCTACCTTTCTCACCATGACACTTCCTCAAATTGCTTTTTGTCAAGAGATTAACATAGTAACCAAATTTTGAGCCACCCTCAAACCCTTTGGGCTTCCCATCTACCAGTCAGCCAAGCCTCTCTGATCTCTTAGAAGTGTTCCTTCTATGCAGTTGTCTCCCAGAATGTCCTAAACATGTTTTAGTTTTGGTTTTATTTGTTGTTTGTTTGTTTGTTTGTTTGTTTGTTTTAAATGAAGATCTTCAGCAACAGGGTCACTAAGGAACAACTCCCTACAGGCGTAAAAACCACCTTCACTTGTCAAGGAATATGATTCTATCCAGAAAACATCTCCCTAAGAAAACACCCCTGAACATGCAGAGACTACATACAGCTTCTCCGAGTCAAAACCTAATGCCCTTTCTGTTGCAAACACTGCCTCTGGGCTGGAAATTAATCTACCTGGGCCAGGCAAAACAGAAAATTATTTGGGGGCAGAGTGGGAGGGGCAGATTTTAACTTCAATACTTTTTCTTCTGTTTTCCCATCGGACTTTCGTTTGTGGCTTCAGCTGGGAGAGAGCGAGTGTGCACACATTTAGTTTGGAGTTTATGAGTTCATATTTTATAATTAACGTTGCCAACAGGGGAGTTTGATTAATGCCGAGCCGTGGATTTTGAGCAATGTTCCATACAAATTGCCAAATTTAGCAATAAAGTAAATTGGTGATGTGAACATCATTAGTAGAATGACTACTTAAAATTCAAATCATCTGAGCCACAAATCCATTATTTGTGTAGAAGGGAGGAAGTATCGCATTTGGTTTTATTTCGCCCTCAACCACATGTTGTCTATCACCACGCTGGATATAACGAAAGTTCTACAATGGGTTGGGACAATATTTCAGAGAAGCCCAGAAATACACACATATGCACGCACGTGCACACACAAAGGGGCCATGATCAAGACAAATGCTAAACGGTGGGGTTTCATTATGACAAATATAAAAAACAGTCTATAGAAAACTCTTTCAGCCGATGCCGCAGTGCATTTCCTAATGTGCTGTGCACACAGACACACTCCCAGTGTGAAGGCATGCAGTGAGCTCTCTCCTGTCAACAGTCACAGTACCTTATTGTCACCCTGGACCTCGCCAAGCCTCTGCCGAAGTTCTTTAATCTCTTCTCCCAGATGTTTATTCCTGTCCTGTGACTCTCTCAGCAGCTGCGCAAGATTAGCCTGGAAATATCAACGTAGCACAACAGCAATCAGTATGGAGGTAGAAACCCATGTAGGCTCTCCTGACATGGATGCTGGCAGCCACCAGCTCAACTGCATCCCACAGAGCCCAGGGCAAGTTAACCTGTGTGAAAGAAACAAGCATACAAGGTGCACAGTGACAGCTTAAGGGGAGGGGAGTGACATGGGAACACACCCCCATTATTTAGGGAGATTCTTTGTTTCCAGAATGGCTTTAAAAAAAAACAGACAGGTTACAAAGGAATCAGCTGTTTTTGACTATTTCAAAATTTTCCTAAGAGCTTGTCACTAAGATGTCTATCCTAGGGGGTTGCTGTGCAAGCATGAGGACATGAGTTCAAATCCCTGACACCCACATAAAAAGCCAGGCATGTCTGCATACACAGATATCACATTGGTGCTGTGGGGGAGGAGACAGGAAAGTCTCTGGGGCTTGCTGGCTGTTAGCCTAGCTCTAAGCTCAGTGAGAGACCCTGCTTCGAGGAAATAAAGTTGAGTGATAGAGCAGGTCACCTGATGTCCATCTCTGCCTTTGCACCCTCACAAGCATACACTTGTGCATATATACTCCCCACACACATACACACAGGTAATAGAATGTCCACTTTCAAATTGGATTGTGTTCAGTTCTCCAGTTGGGGCCAGCAATGTATTTTCTCACTTCAGTCATTTCTTCTGTTCCTTCAAATGTGACTTGCTAAATGAGCCCTTCTTTGTTATTTCAGTGCCCAGAATTTGTGTGTATGCTTGTGTGTACATATGTATATGCGTGTTTGTTTGCACACACAGCAGGCAGAGGTTGCTGTTCAATGTTTTCCTCAATTGCTTTCCACCTTATTGTTTTGAGAGTCTCTCTCACTAAACCTAGAGCACACCAATTCCACTAGGCCAGTGGTTCTCAGCTTGTGGGTCATGACCCCTTTTGGGGGTCACATATCAGATATGCTGCATATCCAATATTTAAATTGCAATTTATAACACTAGCAAGATCACAGTTCACAAGATAATTTTATGGTTGGAGGTCACCACAGTATGAGGAACTGTATTAAAGGGCCACAGCATTAGGAAGACTGAGAACTACTGCTCTAGGCTCTCTCGCCAGTGAGCCCCCAGGATCCATCTCTGCCTCCTCGACAATGCTTGGTCTCAAACTGCCATGCCTGCCTTTTACATGTGTGCTGGTGATCATACTCGGGTTTGTTGCAGCAAACTTGTTACCCAGAGCCATGGGCATCCTAAATGCTCAGAATTTTGAATTTAGAAAGGCAGCCATTTCCAATATTAGGATCCAGTTGTGATCCTTTAGTCTCCAGGGCTGTCTCCCATCTCATTGTTTCCTTTGGGTGGTGGTGGTCCATGTAGTGCCAAAAGAGCCCGGGTTGGTGCTTTCTACTCAAGTCTTCAGAATAGGACACCAACCCACTACCACCACAGGCTTCTCCACTCACAAGCATCGCCTATCTCTTTGGGGTCCAGACTGTGTATGTGTGTGTGTGTGTGTGTGTGTGTGTGTGTGTGTGTATGTGTGTATGTGTGTGTATGTGTGTGTATGTGTGTGTATGTGTGTGTATGTGTGTGTATGTGTGTGTATGTGTGTATGTGTGTGTATGTGTGTATGTGTGTGTATGTGTGTGTATGTGTGTATGTGTGTATGTGTGTGTATGTGTGTATGTGTGTGTATGTGTGTATGTGTGTGTATATGTGTATGTATGTGTGTGTATGTGTGTATGTGTGTGTATGTGTGTGTATGTGTGTATGTGTGTATGTGTGTGTATGTGTGTGTATGTGTGTATGTGTGTGTATGTGTGTATGTGTGTGTATGTGTGTATGTGTGTGTATGTGTGTATGTGTGTGTATGTGTGTATGTGTGTGTATGTGTATGTATGTGTGTGTATGTGTGTATGTCTATATATGTGTGTGTATGTGTGTGTATATGTGTGTGTATGTTTGTGTATATGTGTGTGTATGTGTGTGTGTGTGTGTGTGTGTGTGTGTGTGTTGGGAGGAGGGCTTACCTAGCCAGCCAGCCCCATTCCCATTCCTTTCCCCGGAGCAGCAGAGCTGGCACATTCTGATACATATTCAACTCCTCTTGGGGTTCTCCTGAACTTCTTCTGTCAGCCCTTACACAGCTTCATGCTTCTCTCCACTCAGTCTTCAACTGGCCCTCATCCTCTGTTCTGCAGAAAACTACCCTGATGACAAACCATAACTTGTTCTGACTCCCACTCCACTGGTTATGGTCTTGTCTTTCTTTAGCAAAGACAAGCACTGAGCAAGACAGCCATTCACTCGGAACCTGCGCATGGGCGTGTGTCTCAGAGCCTCAGGGTGAGGATGAAGGAAGGGGAAAGTTAGTCCCTCACAGAAATCACTTGAAGAGGCACACAGGGACACAGGAAGTCCCAGATTCCTTCATGCTGAAGTCGAAACCCAAATGCAGGGTTAAACGGACAACCCACCTCTAGTGGCGCCCTTGCCAAGCCTTCAATGCTACCCTCCAGGGAACGACTGTGTTGGGTTGAAAGAGGCAGCAAAGGAAAGAACAGGAAGGTAAAATTGTCACCCATGCTTGATTTCCCCTCCACCGGGCCTCCTCAGCCCATGGGTTAGGATGCCCTTCTGCCTCTTCCTCCAGGGTACCCAGCATCCACGCTTGCTTCTTTGCTCCTACACGCTGGGCCTGATTCCATCTTGGTGCCCGCACCCTCCGTCAAGTCCTTCAGGCTTTTGCACAGAGGTCACGAGTCCCCATAGGACCCCCCTGGACCACTGATTTAACATGGCCCCCCTCCCTTTGTCCTGTGCCTTTTGTCTGAGGTGCACGCCATCTCCTAACACACCATATAATTTACTTCATGGTTTACTGCTCGCTGTTTATTTCCTGACTCCCTCTCCCTGCTAAACCATAAGTTCCATGAAGGGCGAGGAACTTGGTTCTCTCTCCTCCCCTCTCCCAAAATGCTCCACAGCACAGCTAAAAGACGAAATGAGAAGCCAAGCTGGATGTTCCAGCCTCAGCACTGGGAGTGAAAAGCAGCTTCTAATAACACGGAGCCTCGCCTGGGACAAACCCCACCCCCTTGAGTTCCAGGTTCCCTTTTTCCAGCCCACGGTGCATCCTAAATTTTAAACCCCATAGCTGCATGGCTCAGAGCTTACAGTACATTGATTCCCATTTCTCCAGAATTCTGCTCTCATGAAATACACCGTAGATGGTGAGTGAGGAAGGCCAGACTCCCCTTTGTAGACAGAGAAACAAGGAACCATTGCTGCCAACTGACAGTGGAAAGTTCTCCACGGGGAGTGGAAGTTACTTCCCAGTTTTGCCCCTAGCTGCATGGGGAATTTCTCTATCTGCAGAGGGGAACCAACCCTGCACTTTCCATGTGCTGACCTGAAATGTCCACAGCAAACACAGAACGTTGAAGCCCAAGCTGACATCCAATGGTTCTGCTTAAAGCCCTCCTCCATGACTCCAACTCAAGCACCCAGAAGACAAGAGTTGTGGGACATGAAAGGTTCCTCCTTGGCCACATCCGGCTCTTTATGATTCTGTCCCTGCACTGTTCATTCTTCGTCCCTTTATTTACACAAATCTTCATTGGGCATCTGCTTTGTGCTACGCACCATCTTAGCACCAAAAGAGACAAAACTTTGTGCTTAGCAACAAAAGAGACAAAACTGTGATCTTGAAAACTCACATGTAACTGATCACATGTTACATTATGTGGCACAGAATGAGAGTGGCTCCCTAGGTGGGGTATTAAGCTTCTAGAGAAACAGAAAGCAAGTACAGGAAGCAGAGTGTGCAGAGGAGAACATGTTGAAAAGGAGATTGTGGGCCTTGTGGCCATCCTCGGGGAAGGATCCAGGCAGGGAAGGGGTATTCCTCACCTTGCATCTCAAGTTCTTTGAGGGAAAACAGTTCAAAGACACAAGGCAGGCTGGGTATAGGAACCCAAGGTGAAAGTAAGAGGTGTTCTTGGTTGACATTTTCTGGTTCTTTCCCTTTGCTCCACTGAACCCCAGAAAGTTCCCAGGCCTTAGCTTATGGATCCTCTCAGTGAGTTGGCAACAGATGCAAGGGCAGGCACAAGGTGGAAGGATGGTCTCCAGGGAGAAGCTACTGCCACCTGTACTGCCACCTGTGCTTCCACCTGTGCTTCCACCTGTACTGCCACCTGTACTGTCACCTGTGTTGCCACCTGTGCTGCCACCTGTACTGCTACTTGTACCTTTCCATGAACAAAACTCAAAAGCAAACCAAAGCACAAAACCTGTCACCCTAGAGTTCCCCATTTCAATCACTAATGGCTTGATCCCTTTGGAGCAGGGAAACCCTGACATTCAGGGACCACTGCCACTGAATTAGCAAACCCAGGGTAACTTAATCTCATGCAGCAAAAGAACAGCACTCCAGTCCATCCATGTTCAATGCTTTTGTGTAATGCAGCCATCATGAATTATTAGAAAATAAATTTAAGGAAACCCCAAGTGTTTTAAAACGGTGCCCGAAAGATGGTTCTGAAAGCTCATTCCCAATTTCCTTACCTATCTTGTCATAAGCCAGAAACAATTGGGTTGCATCAAGACTCTGGACCTAGGGCCTTGCTCTGAGAAGTGATGACCCTGGTTATTCTGGACATTTGGGCATAGAAGCCAGGATAAATATCCAAGATCCCAGAAGATGCTAGGCTAGAGGCCTGGGCTGCAACAGGGAGGACATTCAGAGAAGCAGAGCCATGTTATCAAGCCTTATTTAGTCTGCATTCCAACTGCATGAAACTGTAAGACAGTCAGGCACAGCCATCACCCACAACACAGTGGAGATGGTCAGTTGGGATCACAACACCTTTGGGGCTGTGAGTTCATGGTAAATCTACCCCGGCCTTAAACTTGATCTCAGAGAAGCAGTGCGGGGAGGAGCACCCTTCCCTTAAAGCTAGTGACTGTAATTTTCTTTTATACTTGTCAGGTAAAGTTGTCAACACACTCTTTCTCTAATCAAGCCCTCCACCTTCTCAACTCTGAACCAGTAACTGAAAACCAGAAAATGACTATTCTGCTAAAGTACCCAATTGCTTGAGATACACAAAGGCGATGGGGGGAGGGTGGGTTGTACATTTCAAAGAAGACTGGGATAGAGGAGGAAAGTTCACACAGTTCTTCGACCAAAAATAACGCCCATGACTCACACGCTTGCTCTAACAATCCATCAAGCGAGCAGGTGGTGGCTGCTTATAATTTATCAGCGATGCAGAGCGCACTGTTCTGCCTGTTATGGAGAAGGACTCTGTGACCATCAGTTTGGAATAGCACTTCGTGAAGGAAATGTCAGGGAGAATGTGACAAGACCCTCCGGTTTCAGAGGGAAGGGAGACAGGCCCTGGAGAATTCTTCCTTTCCATCCCCAGGGCAGGTGGTGGCCCAGTAGAAAAGCTCCAAAAGGCACACAAAGGAGCCTTTTAAATAGTCAGGTCAAGCTAGGAAAGGTTGACAGGATCTCCTTGATAGCAGGCATGAGTACGGAATGCAGTGTGCACACTATAGACTCCTCACCCTCAAGCCCCTCTGTCTGGGAGTTAGCCTACTGAAGTTGTGACAGGGGACCAATGAGGGGGCTTAGCCACTGTCTGCTGAGCCTGACAACTGAGTTCAATCCCTGGAACCCAGGTGGGGGAAGGAGATAACTAATTCCCCACAACTTGTCCTCTGACCTCCACACATGTGCACACACTCAAATAAATAAACAAAATATAATAAGACATTTTCATTGTGATGGAGGAGGGAAGAGAGATCTGATAGAATAAGATGGGGAAGAGGGGGTAGCCAGAAGGTTTGGTGCTCTTCCAGAGGACCAGAACTTTCAACTGCCTATGACACCAGGACCAGAGGCTCACACAAACCCTCACACACATGTATATTCATGTTGCCCAAGAACACCCTCACACACATGCACATACACAGGTAGGCACGAACATACCCATAATATCTAACCTTAGTGGCAAGTATCGAGAGGTGAGGCTTAGAAGCTATGGGCACTCTCAACTCTGGAGAGTCTTTCCTTTAAGAAGGAAAAGTTCAGGTCCCAGGAGAGGGGGGATGGATAATGTATACTGCGCTGGCTAATTTTTCATGTCAACTTGACACAAGGTGGGTCATCTGGGAAGAAGAAAACTTAATTGAGAAAATGCCTCTGTGGGCAAGCCTGTGATGCCTTTTATTGACTGATGAATGACGTGGTAGGATCTAACTCACTGTAGGCAGTGTCAGCCCTGGGCTGGTAACCTTGGGTGCTATAAGAAGGCAGGCTAAGCCAGCTAGTAAGTAGCATTCCTCTATGGCCTCTGCATCGGTCACTACCTCCAGGTTCCTGCCCTGGCTTCCCTGGATGATGAACTCAGAAGCTGTAAAGTGAAATAACCCCTTCCCCCCAAAGTTGCTTTTGGTCATGATGGGCTTTTTGGTTTGTTTGTTTTTTTTTTTTGTTTTTTGTTTTTTTATCACAACAATAAAAACTCAAAGACAGACGTATGTCTGCTTAGGTACATCTCCACAAGCCAGCTCCTACGGTGAGAAGAGTGTGCCCTGGAAATGTTCTGCACAAGGCAATTGTCTCAACCTCTTGATGGCTCAGATGAATACGCCAGAGAACCAGCACCTCTCAACCAAACCTCTTAGCCACCTTCCGGTAGGAATTCTTACCAGGGAGGCATAGTCTTCCTTAGGTAAGTCCCCTGGAATCTGTTAGATACACATGATCTGAATCATTGAGCCATGGGAAGGTTAGTCTACATCATAATATAAAGTGTTAGGACTTGAGCTGGAGAGATGGCTCAGCCTCAACAGTTAGGCGTGTGTTCTGTCCATCCAGAGGATCCAACTTCAATTCCTGGTACCCATAACCATAACTGCCTGCAACTACAGCTCCAGGAGGAAAAAAATACCTCAGACCCCCACAGGGGCCCACACTCACACACTCACATGCGCATAACACACACACACACACACACACACACACACCACTCACATATACATACACTCAACAAATAATAATTTTGTAAAAATGTATTCCCTCAAACAATATATCCTGAACATATCCTCCCCTCCCTCCAGACCTTCCCTTTCCTCCCCTTCTCCCAGCCTCCCCTCACCTCCCCTCTCCCCCAGATCTACTGCTCTTCTGTTTCCCTTCAGAAACAAATAAATATATATAATACATTTTTAAATGACAGAGCTGAGAGGATAAGTCAGTGGGCAAAGGCTGCGCAAGCGTGGAACTTCAATTCCAGCTCCCATGAAAAAAGCCAGTATGGTAAGGCGTGTTTGTAATCCCAGCGTAGGGGAAGCGGAAGTAGACAAATCCCTGTAGCTCTCTGGCCAGTCAATCAAGATGATGAGAGAGTGCCAGGTCCCAGGAGAGATCCAGTCCCTAACAACAAGAATGGCTCCCAAGGAACACACCCAAGATTGACTAATGAGCCCCACATGCACATGCACATACGAACACACACACACACACACACACACACACACACACACTATATGAGTAAATAAATGATGTATACTAGGAAGCCCTATAACATACCTCTCAATTTGCAGACCCATCAGAATAAGAAGTCAAAAGTAGAACGAAAATAAAATTAGACAGAAAGAAAAGCAAATCCCTGACTTCCTCAGGAAAGAGGATGAACTGCAGAGCACCTTCAGAAAGCACTGCCGAGTCCCATCACACTAGGAAGTTTAAACCCTGGGCCCCATGGATCCATAGCTTCTATAGGGCAAAGTACTACAGAAAGCAAAACTACATTAAAAAAAAAATTCCCACCCCACACTTGATGAGACATCAGTGTTCTTAAGGCCTATGATTGATGGCAAATTTAATTGCAGTTTTCACCATGCTGCCTTGGTCCAGTGGCAACTCCTATGTTCACAGTAATTGAGTAAAACTTGATTAGCGAGGGCCCCTGTCCAGAGAGACTGCCAAAGCTATAGCCCCCATGGGCAGGTTTCTTATTTCCAAACACCAACCACTGAGAGCATGTTCCGTGCATAGTCTGGGGCAGCACAAGAACTCAGCAGCCTCCTCCTGCCTCAGTCTCCCCCGCCCTCACAGAGGAGGAATGTCTTTCCAGGCAAATCTATTGAGTGGCTTTTGGGAAGATGCAGTTCAAACAAAGATTTGCCTGGTTTAGGACATTATGGTTTTGTTTCTGCTTGCTAGTTGTTCCTGAGTGTCTCCCAAGTGTTTTAGACTGGGGGATCAAGATAGCTAGCTGAGGAGACTGCCCACAGCAAAGAGACTAACAGACTTATACTATAAAGAGCTCTCCATGTCTTTATTATTAACCCCAAGCAGGACCCCCAAAAGCTCCTGAAACTTTGTTGAGTCTGTGAGTCAGGGGCACTCCCAGACTGGTTACCAAATTGTTTCAAGGATCTGTATGATCATGATAGGGAAGATGGAGCCACAGTCATGAGGGGGGAGGGCTAGAAACAGCTGGACCTGGGTTGCCGCCTAGCTTCCCTGGTGCGACACTTAAGTCACTCTCTTCAAAGTGTTATAAAAGAACACCTCAAAGCACTTGGAGTCTTTGAAAGAAGTTTTAGGCTCTCCGCATCAAACCAGGAGTAATGTACAAAGTCATTCTGATTTGTGGGCCCTGGGGACTGAAATAAGCTTGACCAAGACGACTTTGCTACTGAAATAAAAGGCCCCCCCTTTCCTGAACAGGGCCACTCTACACTCCATTTTCCCCAGAGTTGCCATCTCACGCATGTCACTGTATAAATAAGCCATTCCTTTTTAGAGGCAAGAAAGCAAAGACTCCCTAGTGAGCCAAGAGAGATGCCTCCCAGGGTACTTGTGCTTGAAATCAAACAACCAAAGACAAAGATATTAAAGATGTGTTTGACTGTCTGTTCAAGAAGGAGTTTTGTGGGAGGAGGGGTATGCTGATGTGACCCACAAGAATTTCATCACCTAAAAAGATTAACCCAAGAGCATCTTGATTCCCTTGTCTCCTTCACGGAAAGTGCTTGTTTAGCAAAAGAAAAATATTTAAAGGGTCGTTTGAGATCTTCCCATGATCTCTCCGCACAGTGCAAAGGGGCGCACTGTGTACAGTTCTGCCTGGAGTAATGGGAAGACGTTTTCATTTCAATATCCCACGAGAAGCTATTAGTGCAATCGCTGTTGTCTGGGTTTTTTTCACAGCTTCTTTAACGGGTGATTTGCCACTGGAAATTGAGTTGTTTGAAAAAGAATTCTGAGGTCCAAAAGGGAGGCATGACAGCTATATTCCTAGAACTTACAAGCGTGAAGTTCAAGTCTGTCTTTTAAGGAGATTAAGAAGGAAGGGGGAGGGGAAAGGCCAGACAAAATTATGGTCAGAGGCTAGTGGGCACGAGAAACAAGGCTAACTTATGTAACGGGCACCCAGATCTTGGCACAATTGGCACCATGCTGGAAGTGCCATTTAGGCCATAAAACTCAGCATGTAGACAGCACAACCTGGCAAAACAAAAACAAAGATCTAATCCATCAAAGTCCATGGTTCTGGAAGTCTCCAAATGCACTAACCTTGTTTTTCTGTTTCTGAAGTCTTATTCCTAATACCTGAAGCTCCTCGAGCCAGGTTCAACTCCTATGATTGAAAATCCACTCTGAAGAAGGTTCAGAGATCTCAAATATCCAGTGTTGTTGCAACCAGCTACTAAAGACTTTCTATGGGCTTAAACTAGTATCAGAGTAGTCTTCTCTGGTGAATACTTCCCAACAGCACAGTATAAAAACCTTACTTCCATTTCTGTTTCTCTACCACTGCTTAGTTCTAAACAGGGCTTTCAAAATGGGCTAAGACTAATGGTGGTGACCATGGTTTGTCCCTGTTCAAGTAGTCTAAAAATCAAAAACAGAACCAAAACCCTGAACCAAACCATCACATCATAAACAGTCTTCTTGAGTCCAGTGTTGCCCTCTGAACCTGCTGTGTGTCCTGGGAACATCCCAAGAAAACTATAAAAGACCCAGCACTCACCCAACACTCACTGACTACCAGGGATGGCTATTCTTGGTTGTCAGCTTGACTACATCTGGAATTAACTAAAACTCAAGTGACTGGGGAGACTGATAAGGGATTTTTCTTAATTAAATCATTTCAAGTGAGAAGACCCACCTTTAATTAGGCTCCTTTGAGGGGAAAAGGTCTACCTTTAATCTGGGCCACACTTTCTGCACTCATTAAACAGCCTTTGTTGGATTAACTGGACCATAACCTGTAAACCACTCTAATAAATTGCTTATATTTGACTAGCCTTGGACATTATAATTTTGCTACTGCTTGGTAGTGGCTCCCAGAATAACCCCCAAGTGTTTTGATTATAAATTATTGACATATAGAATCATTCTATGAGTTCTGTTCCTCTGGAGAACCCTAACTAATACAGCACACTAGAGGCCTTCCTGCAGAAGTTGCTCAAGAACTTCATGAATATGTCTCATTGTTATCTTCATTTTGATGAGGAAGCAATGGAGGCTTAGAAGGGTTACTCAGCTTGCCAGCTAGCCAGGAAGCAGACTATTAGCCAGCCTGGAAGGCATCATCAAAGCTCATGCTTACTAACTTTATGAAAGATGCATCTCAGGTGAAAGCAGGACTTACACACCTAGGCATGGACACTTGTATGCCCTCTTAGAAAGTATACAGCAGTCCAAGGGCTAAGAATGTGTTGTTTTCTATATAAATATGTGAAGAACCCTCAATCCATGTACAGATCCCAATATGCAGCCTGTGGATGCCAAGGACATACAGGTAGGCCAGAGAGGAACTAAGACTCTATTAAATGGTAAGCAAGGTTTTGTGACAAGCCCATGGGCTTCCTCTAGAGTGAGGGCCTGTGGCTTTGGGCATGTTTACAGAGACATCTCTGATTCCCAATAGGGTGAGATAAAGGAGAAGGTATGGTCACAGCATCTCTCTTCCAAGAAATGATCAGGGAAGGTCCTAGTGAGGTCCTTCCAAGTCAGAGATGGCTACTGCAGGCTCAAGGACGACGAGGCAGCAAGAAGCAAAGTGGGCATCTCCTTTTGCAGTGCACACACCTTGGAATCTCCATGCTGCCTCTGTTAACTTGGCAGTCCAGGCTAGTTCAGTGCCATCAGCTGGTGTCAAGTGCATTCATTCTGCAGCAGTGGGGGGGGGGGGGGGGGCTAAACACTTCTCCTTCTGCCTCATATCTGGGATCAGTACACAACATGGGCTCGGAGGCACTGGGTCAGGAGTGTGCCTCACCCACTTCCTGCTCATGTAGGAAACAGTTCAGGAAATGAGCATGACTCCCTCCCATTACAAACACTCGCACTGCCTGGTTTTGGCTCCATGGGAAGGGAAGGTTCTAAGGGAAGTCACCTTGGAATCAGTGTGAAAAGAAAAAAAAAGTAGCTGAATGCTCTTCACCATTCTGAACAGCCTGACATAAAGTGACTTTAACACTACCAGTCAAAACCATTAACCTGCCCATTAACTAACATGAAACAAAATTTTAAAATATTTTAAAGGAGAAAAGGCCTCTTTTTCCTGATATCAAGACTATTCCCCCAGTACTCTGGCAGAACATACTTTCATGTGCCCCCCAAACACACACAGTTTTCTCTCCTTGCACAATCACTGTCTACCATCCTATACCTAATGACATCATTTCCTGGCCTAGTCACAGTATCCCCATTAGACTTATTTATACCAAGATACCTTGGGAAGTGAGGGGGCTGACACCAGGACAAGAGGTAAGATCAAGGGGTGGTGACGTTGACAGTACAAGTTCACAAGGTAAAGGGCTTTTCTCTGCCTTTTTTTTTATATACCCCAGGTCTTTCCTGTCAAAATAAGCACTGGACACATGTAAGGTGCCCACTAAGATCTTCCCGAGACCCAGCAGTCACCACTAGCAACTGGGGTGCAGCTGGGCGGAGTTCACGTTCACATGACTTCTACTTCCTGTATATGTGTAACTTCTTTGTTCTCCTGTGATGGTTTGCATATGCTTGGCTCAGAGAGTGGCAATATTAGAAGATATGGCCCTATTGGAGGAAGTGTGCCACTGTGGGGGTGGGCTTGGAGACCTTCCTCCCAGCTACCTGAGGATGTAGTCTGATTCTGGCTCCCTGTGGCTGAAGCTGTAGAACTCTCAACTCCTCCGGCACCATGCCTGCCTGGATGCTGCCATGTTCCTGCCTTGATGATAATGGACTGAACCTCTGAATCTCTAAGCCAGCTGCAATTAAATGTTGTCCTTTATAAAACTTGCATTGGTCATGGTGTCTGTTCACAGCAGTAAAACCCTAACTAAGACACCACCATAAATGTCCCATTCCACCCTGGTCAGATAGCAATGACCATAACCATAACTTGCCTCACTTGACTGGGCAGGAATTAAACGAGGTCACCCACAGCAGCTGTAACATACTGAGAATGATTGAACGATAAGGTTGCCTATGCTTAATGTATGTTACTCAAAGATCACTTCAAAAGGAACATAAAGTGGGTGACCATGACACTATCTACCAGGGCCCATGGCATGGGCACAGTGGGACCCATCTCAGCTCTGTGGAAAGTCTATCTAACCCTAAAATGAGCCCTGGTTTAATTCTGCCTATACTATCCCATGAGACCCAGAGAACTGTCTCTTTCTCAAGGCAAAGGATGTAAGGCCCATACATAGTTCCAATGTGGTTAGTGGTTGCATTGTCTACTCTGGGGAGAAAACAGGCCACAAAGAGAAATGATGATAAACAAGAGAGCTGACATGGAGGACAGACCTAGGGCCACTCACACTGTCTTCCTACTTCCAAGGCCAACTATATTTTTGCCTCTTGTGAGTACCAGGCAATTCTAGGGAGGATCCTATGATCTAGGAACCATTGCTTTGGCCCAACTTACACCAAATGCAACCATAAGGCTTCCAAGAAGGACAGCGTGCCCTCTAGAGGGCTAGGGGCCATGGTGGACAGTTAATATCCTAGAATAGAGACGGGGAAAGAGGAGAGAAAGAGAGAGAGAGAGAGAGAGAGAGAGAGAGAGAGAGAGAGAGAGAGAGAGAGAGAGACAGAGAGACAGAGAGACAGAGAGAAGAAGAAGAAGAAGAAGAAGAAGAAGAAGAAGAAGAAGAAGAAGAAGAAGAAGAAGAAGAAGAAGAAGAGGAGGGAGGAGGAAGGGGGGAAGAGGAGGAGGAAGGAGAAGGAGAAGGAGAAGGAGAAGGAGAAGGAGAAGAAGAAGAAGAAGAAGAAGAAGAAGAAGAAGAAGAAGAAGAAGAAGAAGAAGAAGAAGAGGAGGAGGAGGAGGAGGAGGAGGAGGAGGAGGAGAGTAGGATAGAGAGGGGAAGGAAGAAGAGGATGGAGAGGGGAAGGAAGAAGAGGATGGAGAGGGGAAGGAAGAAGAGGAGGAAGGGAAGGAAAAGAAGCCTTCACTAAAGCTCACCTGTGCCAGTCACTGAGGTGAACATTCTCCTTACATTATATCATCTGTCTCTCATGGACACTCTGTATAGTAGGCATCATATTTATCCCGTTTTATGAAGAGGAATGCTGAGGTACCCAGAGGTGCCTTCTTGAGGCTACACAGTCTGGATCACGTCATTGTGACCTAACAGCCCTTCCGTCCCCGATGACTAATCTAAGCCAATGATCATAATAATGCCCTGGGGTTGGACAAAGAAACGGAGTATGACCTCGATGGACCAACCTAGAGAGAAGGTCTTGAATGTTGGGCATTTTGCCACTCCTGCTCATGGGATACAGAAACAGAAGAAAGCAAATGCTGACCACAAGAGGAAGCCATCCAGACAGTTGCTGCAAGGACATACTTCTTGGGTGAGGTGAGTTTGAACTTCGGATAAATGATGACTTACATTTTAGTATGTGTGTCCCCATCATTGCCTGGAATATACTTTTATCCTAAAAGAGTATTCATTGGCTATCTGATTTCAAGTCGACCTGAGCACCCTACTTTTTTCTTATTTGCTAACCATGCCCCAGAAGAGAGACAGGGACTAACAACCCCAAGAGACTTTGACCACACAGCCCTTGGCTTGCACCATCTCAGAGCATCTGGTTCCACCAGCCCACTGCATCCTTGACCAGCTGCACAGTTCAGAATCCTGTTACTTGCCTGCCCCTCCATATCTCATGGGGCTAGCAAGTGATTTCTGAGGTTGGCAGGAAGGACGCCCAGCTTAAGCTCCAGCACCAAATTAATTCCCAAAGAGAAGGGAGCTGAGCACCATATTAAAAGCCACAGTGCTCGCGTTTGGCACCTTGAACTTGTATTTTTAGAACCGTAAGGATGCGGCTTGACAGACTTACTGGAATTCATCAGATTCTCCTCAGTAAATGTAAATGTGTCATTATAAAGTCACAGAATGTGAACGCACTTAAAACTGGAAAACTCCTTCATGAATACTAACAAACTCTGAAATCACAGGGAAGATGACTGCCTCCAGCTATCGAAAACACCCAGCAAGCCAAGATTAAGGATTTCAGTTTTTTAAACGGTAATGATAAACTCCCATGTAATTTTGTTTAGAAAAAAACATCAATTAGCCACACAGAAAACCACACAGAAAAATTAGACTTCAGATCAAACACGGAGCATTACAAACTAGTCACATAAAGCAGGGAGGAGTTTAGGAGAGGGAGTAGCATTGGACAGGTGGACATGGACTGCACTGCCTTATGGATAAGAGGTGTGTGTGTGTGTGTGTGTGTGTGTGAGAGAGAGAGAGAGAGAGAGAACGAGAGAGAGATTATCTACCAGCATCAGAAATCTCAAGATAATGAACCTACAAATTTTATATGCAATACCTTGTACATTAACAATCAACTGTGTTTGCTGAAACCCATCAGTTACAAACACAGGATGTTGGGGTAACCATCACAGCTGGTTTCTGTGTTCTGGGTTACATATTCCCGTTCTGAAGTCCTGCTCAAGTGAAAAGGCCTGCCATCCCAGAATGCACCACCATGAACATTACCACCACGAGCATATGAAAACCTCTAATACACAGTACAAGGCAAAAAAAAAAAAAAAAAAAAAAAAAAAAAAAGCTGCAAAGTTAAGGGAAGGTCTAAGAAAGCTGTCTTGGGGGAAAGATCACTCTTTCACACACATAGGAGTGAGTTCAAATTCATCCATAAATTAACATATTCAATACATTTACTATTAGCCAGCACTTAAAAAAGAATTTTAAAAGGAATTAAATTGAGTTAGCCTTTTTAGCATCTATCAAATTTAGATGTTCATTTTTATCAATTTAACGCAACAATTTTCCCAAAGTTTCAATAGTATCTGTGTGGAAGAAACAAAGGAAGGTGTGATAAACATTGCTCAGCTTTATCTGAACAATGGATTCACGGGTTTATCTGAACAAACACGAAACATTTGAACAAACAGAAATAAGGCAAACGGGCTGACCCAAGAAGCCCTGAAAATCAAGGCAAAGCCAAATACTTAGAGTCATGGAGGATGGCCGAGGGCCCAGTGGAGTAATCCCGAACTCAGGAACAGGACGTGTACACATGTGGAAGTGAGAAAAGGGGTTGATTGACGAACAGGATTGGCTACTATGCAGAGAAAAGTAAGAAGCAGCAGGAGAGTTTTTATAGAAGATGTGTTAAAAGTCTGAAGTGGGAAGGACTTAACAGCAGGCCTCCTGCTGCATTAAGGAGCTGCCACTGAACCCTCATCTCCCAGCCTTCCAAAGGAATTCCCCACAATCTGGGGATCCAGTCAGCTGCTGTCTCCCCACACCTTGTTGAGCTGTGCTCAGAATCCCTTCTGCCTCACCTGATCCCTCAGACAACCACATCCTCCATAGTATAAAATATTCCAGGAAAACTTAAAAAGGAAGTTTGCTCCATACATTTGAGGATTCCCAATTCTTCAAACAGTGTCAAGGTAACAGTCATGTCGGATCTAAAATCTGCCAGATATCGGGAAGAAACCTTACCTGTTTCCTCTTTTCAGGGGGAAGTGATGGATCTCCATCCTACAAGGAAACAAAGACTGTGTCTCACTTTCTAAGAATGAAACTGTGCACCCAAACTCACCACAGAATCCCAACCCTCAGTTGGACCAACTGTGAGTCTAAATTCAGACTTAGCCCCGTCAGCCATGCAGCCAGTAAGGTGAGGAAGGAAGCTCGACGACTCTTTAAAAATAACTACCACTCGAGAGGGGACCCAAGAGAATCAACTCCAATCAAGACCAAACATGTATTTTCCAAAATGCTGTTTCTAAAAGAGAAACCTAGATGGGTCAAAATTACTTTGAGGCAGAGCATAAATTGAAATAGTATTTCATTTGGTTAAAGTTTTTTTAAATAGAATAAAAGAAATCATGACTCACATGCACGTAGACATAAATACACACACATGCATATATACACATGCACATGTACACACGTAAACATCCATTTTGCCTATACATACACACATACATATCTACATTTACACAGGCACACACCTGCACATGTGCACACACACACACACACATAAACATGTTGTATGTACACAAATGCGTGTATACACACATATCTACAAACACACATGTAAAAACATACAAGCACACATGTACACATATATGCACACACATGTATACACACATGCATAGGAACACACAAGCAGATACATGAAAACATACACATGTGCATACACACAAGCACACATTAAAAACGCGTATGCCCTAAAGCTGTAGCTTTACTGTGTTATCTGTTCCCAAATAGGGCTGCCTTGTCTGGCTTCAGCGAGAGAGGATACACCTACCCTGGCAAAGACTTGATGCACCAGGGTGGGAAAATATCCAGTGGGGCCCCACCCTCTCAGAGAAGGGGAGGGAGACAGGGGAGTGTCTCTGTGAGGGGAGGACTGGGAGGAAGGGTAGCATTTGATATAAATAAATTAATTAATTTTTAAAAACACACATGCATACACATAAAAACACATGAGCACATATGCATCACATGCATATGTGCACACAACTGTATATTATTTGTGGGCAGAATAATCAAGGGAAGGAAACCTAATTTGCTCAGATAAATAAGAGAATTTCCAGTTCTATTAGGCATTTTAACTTATAAAAGTTGAATCTTCCTCCCATTTGTGCCTTTGGGAACATAAATATCTCAGGAGAACAAATATCCATAAATTGAGAACCTTATTGTTGTTGTTATTGGTGTTGTTGTTGTTAGTATTATTATTATTATTATTATTATTATTATAGTTTTATAAGACAGGGTTTCTTTATGTAGCCCAAGTTGGCCACAAACTCCCCAATCCTGTTCTAGCCTGTCAGATACTGGGATTTCAGAAATGTCTCACCACACCACACTAAATAAATATTCTGACATAGACTCCAGTTACATATGCATCTAAGTTACTTCAATTCAAGGAGTATTTTTATTTCTACTCTAGGACAGCTCAGTGATCCCAGGAAAATGATAAACTATTAACAATAGTGCCTGCACTTAATAGAAACTGGGCATACACCTACTCCCAAGACTTGTGAAGTGAACCCAGAAGGAACACAAGTTGAAGACCAGTATGAACTACATTATGAGTTCTAGACCAGTCTGGACACACAGCAACAGCATGTTGACAGAGGAGAGGGCTCACATCAGCAGGGGAAAGGGAAGCATCACTGATTCCTTGACTTCTGCCTAACTTACATCCTTGACTGTGACAGATGTATCCCAACCATGGGGACTACGCAAAAAGCCCCAGAAGTGATGTGGTGGCTATTCTTGGTTGTCAACTTGACTACATCTGGAATTAACTAAAACCCAAATGGCTAAGCACACCTGTGAGGGATATTTTTTTAGTTAAATTATTTGAAGTAGAAAGGTCCACTTCTAATCTGGATTCTTGAGGTGAGAGGATCCATCTCTAATTCAGATTTGTTTGTTTGTTTGTTTGTTTGTTTGTTTGGTTGGTTGGTTGGTTGGTTGGTTGGTTTGGTTTGGTTTCTTGAGAGAGTGTTCCTCTGTACAGCCCTGGCTGTCCTGAAACTCCCTCTGTAAACCAGTCTGGCCTCATACACAGAGACCCACCTACCTCTGGCTCCCAAGTGCTGGGATTAAAGGCATGTACCACCAGCAGCCAGCTTAATACAGATCTTTTGAGGTGGGAAGATCCACCTTTAATGTGGGCCGCACCTTCTGCTGGCTGCCTATACTAAAGACATGAAAGCTCACTCTCACCAGCAAGTCCATTCCTTCAATGGCGTTAGACCATCTCCCTGGGATTCTAGCATACACCGAAGGTCAGCTGAGACTTCCAGCCTCGTGGACTGAACAACTATTGGATTCTTGGATCTTCCCTCGGTAGACAGCCATTGTTGGACTAGCTAGACCACAGCCTGTGAGCCATTCTAATAAATCCCCTGTGTGTGTGTGTGTGTGTGTGTGTGTGTGTGTGTGTGTGTGTGTGTGTGTGTGTATTCAGTCCCTCTAGAGCACCCTGACTAATATAGGTGACTTCGGTCTGTGTACAAGGCCTAGGAAGCCATCATGGAATAAAGAAATGTTTTAGACAGCTTGTTCACACGCTATCCAGCAGAACTCTGTAGCAAAACAGAACAGCAGCCACCATGGGAGCTCTCAACCCTTATCACCCAGCAGCTATCCACTACCTGTGGGGTCTGAGCTCATGGAACTCGACAGAACAATGAAGAACTGAGTTTTATTTTCTTTATTGCCAATTAGCTTGGTTAAGTTGGGCCACCATGCACACCTGGCAGCCTCGGTATTAGCAGATTTAAGGTATGAATATTCTTTAAAATGAAAGGCAAAAGTCCATATCAATAAACCAATAGTAAAACAACCACAGTAAACATATGTGGTCATGAGCACCTCCACAGGTACCAGATCTAGCATCCTGGAAGTACATACATGTAGAGCAAACAGGTGGCAAATACATCTCTACCTTTAACTTTTGTTTTCTTTCATATTTTTTTTGGCTCGTTCACTAGTCTGAGACAGGTTCTTAAGCCTCTTACCCACTACGTAGCCAAGGAAGGCCTTAAAGTCCTGATTCCCCTGCCTCCACGTCCTAAATGCTAGCTAGGGTTACAGGCATAGACTTGGCTACTGCAAACAGTTGGAAGGGGTTACTTTCTAAGAGAGTATGTCCAAATGCCACCACGGTGTCACTTACAATCAGCTCTCGATACTTCTTCTTCAGGGACTGATGTCGTTCTCGCAGCTGATTGGCCATGAGCTTGTACTGGTCCCTCTCCTGCTGGCAGGTGTCCAGCTCCTTGGAGAGGATCAGTAGAGCCTCCTTCTTGCTCTCCAGCTTCCGTTTACACACCAGGTACTGCAGGACAAACAGCCACTGGTTAGAAATGGCAGGTGGCCTTCTACACTCCCCAAGTGCACCGTGCTCCACACACTCGCCTTATTTATGGTTGGGGATCACACGCTACACTTCCGAGGAACTCTAGGCTTGCCTGACACATGGTTCTCAAAAGACAAAACCAAACCTTACCTGTCTTTGAGCTTTCACAAACTGGGACAGATACAACAATTCATTTGCAAGTGAGTTCAAAAGCAGAACTGTAAACCAGCAAGGTGGCTCAGTAGGTTAAAGCACTAGCTATAAAACCCTGATGACCTGAGTCACCTAGGCCCATAATGCAACAAGAGAACCAATTCCCAGCTTCATCCTCTGACTTCTACACATATGCTGTGGCAGACACACACCATACACATGATGTTTTTTTTTAATTACATATGTGGATAAATACATTTGGATCCCAAACTTATCTAATATGACAGATAGATAGATAGATAGATAGATAGATAGATAGATAGATAGATAGATAGATAGGATCACATAAAATTTTATTAAAATTTTACAAAGTGATACACATAAATATATTTAATAAAAAATTATAAATATTGATAGGTATGAGCTCTCCTTAGTAATTTCTTTTCCTCAAGTTTTAAAACTTTTTCTATGCTCTTCTGCTTCTTACTAAATTCTCAAGGATAAGTCCATACACTATTGATCACAAAAATACCCCCCAAATATTATGAAAATCATTTAATTGAGCCATAAATCACTTCACTCGATCATTCCCGCCCATGAAACTCAGCAGCCTTTTTCCCCTGGAGAATTTCTTCACCGGCTATACTGTAAAACCTCTGATCCGTACTGATCTGTAAAACCTCTTTTTGGGTCAAACACAGACACCCATCCATCACCAGAGACCGATTTTAGAAGCTAAGTATTTTTGCCATACTCTGAATTCTCCCCATAACAGCCAGGTCTGTGGCTGGGACCCCTGCCTTCAAGCAATAGTATTTCTGAATCTCTACTTCTCCCTCCTGCCCTGTACCAGAACTGAAGCTCAGCCAAGAGTCCCACCGTAGTAGCCCATGTGAGCCCCAAGAAGATTCTACTTTTGCTGGATATATCACACTGCTTGGCATTCTTCACATATGTGAAATGTGGCACTAAATACCTTTTGAATTTTCCCCATAAAAGACCAAATTCAGAGCATTCATGAAAACAATTTATAGTTTCATTATACACACTGACACGAGCGCTTTGTCATTGTGGACATTCACACAAAGCAGAGAGAGAACGGCTCTCCTGTACCGTTTGAGCCAATGCTCTTTATAGACAAAAGGCATTACTCATAGATAGTGCTTGCTGAGAACCGACTTTGTTAAGTTCAATTTCAAATAAATGAAAGGGGGTAAAAAGAGAGTCTTGTGCATTAGCACATTTTTTTCCTTAAAAAAAAAAAAAGAAAAAGTAATTGCTTAGTTTCAAAAACAAAGGGGGAAGAAAAGCCGCTCTGAGGCAGATTTGCGTTCTGAGAGAAGACACTTCACCTTGGTAGAATTCTATTCCCCACAGTAACAAGATTGGAATCATGCCTAAAAACGCTCTGGATTTTGAGACTGACTTTGTCTGCAGGATGGCAAAATGGTTCTGTCGACACAGTGATTTCTCGAGAGTCAAGTCCTCAACAAGTAAATATCGGAGGTGAGCGGCTTGAAACCCTGAACTGCAGTCTCCTGAGGGAGGCATTGAGATTTCACAGGGGAAAGCATCATTACACACCACTTAACCCATCTGCCCTTCTCTCAGCTTTCCCCACAGTCAGCAGCCCCTGTCACGGGGGCTTTGGGTGTGGATGGCAATAAGATTGCATTTATGGGATTCATACCTGAGGCCCCAAAGACATCCAGTGGGGAAGAAAGTCTCAATTGTATCAAAATACTCACTGAGTAAGCTTGTACAGAACACCCATCTCATGAAGGGGACCGTAAAGGCTACCTCCAACTGGAAAAGCAGGAATTCGGGTACCCTGCCCTTGAATGATCCAAAAGAAAAGGCATTTCTCTCCAAGGCATGCTCCAGGTTATAACCAATGAAAGGCAGTAGAAAACTCTGGCTTCAGGCTCTATGGAACCTGGGAGAAGCCAGACACGGAAGCCTTGATCAGCCACAGTGGCTCTGAGTTTAAGAAGCAGAGTTCTACAGTTTGCTCCTAAGCACATGGGAGAGGTGACAGTTATAAACTCTATCACAAAGAGCTAGGCTAGGAGAACATCACAGAAGGGGGGGGGGGGGGGGAGCCGAACAGTGAGGAGGAGCAATGTAAAGTGCTGAGGTGGCCACCACACTCATGAACTCCCCTCTGCTAAGGTTACCTGCATAAGCTCTGGCCAACAAAAAGTCATCAACATTCTAGCAGACAGCACTAACTGGACTCAACGGTTTACAAAAAAAGAGGACATGTTGGGGAGGGTTTGGGGGAGGGGACAGGTGACAGAGGATTTGAGGTAGATGGAATTACATTACAAAATATATAGTATATATACACATATGTATAATATACATGGTATATATTTCTATATTATAATATATTGTGTATTTTATAATCTATTGTATTAATCATAATTATTTATAATTAATATATTAATTATAATATGGAAAATTATATGCAATATATATGTATTTAAAGAAAACAGAGACATTCTTACAGAAACTGAAGCCACACAGAGAAAAGGGCAGGCCTAGAAAGTGACCACTCAGCCGTCTGTCCTTTCTTATTCTCGCTCTAGTCTGGAGAACTGGTTGTCAAGAACTTTAGCTCATGTCATTGTTTTTATCAGCAGGATAAACCTTAGGCTGAAGTCTCACTTATAAAACAGCCCAAAGTGAATCTGAGCACAGGGCTAGCAGAGTGAAGACTTGTCTTAGCATTTGCATCCACAGGTAACACTGAGGATCCAGAAACAGAATGTTGGTGGTTCTAAGATGTGCAGGTTTAATTGATATGGGAAGACCCAGGGGATCCTGGTGGGTGTACATGGAGAGTGAAGACTGAATAGAAGTGTGCAAGCATTCATTGTTCTCTTTTCCTGACTGTAGATACAAAGTGAGCTGCTTCAAGCTCCTGCTGCCTTGATTTCCCCGCTATGATGACCTACAAGCTAAAATTGACCCTTTCTCCTCTAAGTTGCTTTTTTCAGAGTACTTTATCACAGCAACAGAAGAGAAACTAAGCCAGTCATCTTGTCTGATTTTCCTGTCCTTTCTGAACTGTGACTTGGTCTTGAGCTATACTTGGTCTTAAAGAATGGTGACTTTTTAGCATCTCCCCTGTCACAGGGAGTGGGGGGGTTTGGGGTGTGAATAGAAACTTCCCACGGAGGGACAATGCAGGATGTAGTCATGGTGGAAATCCTGGCAGAGGAGCCAGCATGCCAGAGCTCCAGTCTTAGCTTTGCTATTCCTAGCTATGTGATCAGCCAGCTAACCACTCAAGCCTCCCTGTCTACCAAATGGAGATGGAGACTGTGCCTTCACAGGGTTGGCATGAGGGTGTAAAAAGCTAGCATTTGTAAGCCAGCTAATGCATTAGTTGTAATTGCCATGACTTCCACTCAGATCCCTCCGGCTGAGACAAGTAGAGAGAGCTTGGAAGTGAAGGTGCTCCCTGGAGGAGGAGTGACACACCACATGGAGCCTGCAGGTCTGGGAGAGGGGCTTCTGAGGTAAGGGGTTGGGGGGCAGAGTGGAGGAGTCTATGATAGGCACTAGGAAGAGCACAGAGCTCACAGTAGGGAAGTAAAGGTATGGGGGCTTCCTAACCGGGGTTGAACAATGAGTGCCGAGCATCAGGCTGGCAAGGGGTAGTGCTTGGGGTGAAACTGGAGAGACAGCTGAGGCCTAGGGAATGCACAGAGGCTAAGCAGTTCAGCCTCTCTTCTCCCAGGAGTGAGGATCCCAGGGTCTCTAACCAGGGTACGCTCATTCAGAGTCTTCTCATCGGGAAAAATATTATCCTGCCACCAGAGGGGGTAAGTCACATCAACATGGGCACAATTTGCCATGCAGCCCACAGTGGGAAGAAAAGGCAATGGGGCTTGGGACACAACGTCATTGCTCTCTGCAATGTGAACTCCCCCAGAAGGCTTCCAGAAAAAACTCTGACTGCTGTTTCTTAATGTGGTATGTCCTCACCTTGTCTAAGACAATATGGTTAGACAGGGCACTCCCGAGACCATCAGACACAAGACACACATCAATTTAGCATCAGCCACAGAGTCTGAGATGGGGATCATATCAGTGGGTCCATGAGTCATGTGACCTCCCCACCACACTGCAAAGGCTGTGAGCAGGACAAACCCAGGAAAACACTCCACTCTCTGGCCGCTTGGGTAGAGCCAAGGAATCCACCTTCAATCTCTTATTCCCTCACTGTTGATCTTCAGTCAAGTAATAACTCTGTTGGCCAAGTTCACAGTTGGAATAGGGACAGTGGATTTTTCCCTTTCTTTCCAATTTCAGGAAAGGAGGTATTCAATTTATTTTTAAGAAAAAAAAAAGAGGAGCAAATGCATTGTTTGATTGTTTGGTTGTGTTTTGTTTGTTTGCTTTTTAATGTTTGCCATGTGTCCAGCATTGCTAGAAGTAAGAAGGACTTTATTTGATTGTAATAGCAACAGCACCCACCACTGGTGAGCTCACTGTCTTCCATTCCTTGCTGAGTGCCGTATTGGAAGCACCCTATTTGTTCCCTGTGGTGGGTCTCTGCAATAGACAGTGGGGTTAGCCCCTTATTCAGAGATTCGGACTTTGAGCCCAATGAGGTCAGTTATCTAGCAATCTCAAAGGCAGGAGGTGGCAGAGTTGCACTGTTATCTGTACAAAGAAATCAGGATGCTTTGGTGGGAAGTAACAGTAAGCGCTCTGACATAGGAATATACCAGAAGACTATTGGCAATATAGACTTGGCTACTGGAGAGACTTGGACTAGAGGGAGGGTAAGAGGGAGGGATCTGCAGACACTGAGGGCAAGGCCCAGAATACCTACCACCAAGTACCACTGCAGCAGAATTTGAGTTGGAAACTGCCCAAGAGGTGAGCTGAGTTCCAGTGTTTCAATCTTTGTGGTTGAGTGGTATCTTCAGGGCCCTTGTCCACAGTCTTGGGGTAGACAGATGGGTCAGTGACAATAGTCTCTAAGTAAAGGAGCTATGAGAAATAGAAAGGAATGCTGGGATTGAAAAAATAGCCAACTCGAGGAGGATTCATCTTAGTTCTTCTTTCCGAACCTTGCAACCTTCGGGTGTGTCTCATGAATAGCGTTTGAAAAATAAATGGTTGGGGTTGGGGATTTAGCTCAGTGGTAGAGCGCTTGCCTAGGAAGCACAAGGCCCTTGGTTCGGTCCCCAGCTCCGAAAAAAATGAACCAAAAAAAAAAAAAAAGAAAGAAAGAAAGAAAAATAAATGGTGGTTATTTGCTAACAATCCCTTTTATTGTCATTGCCTCTGAGCTGCTGTCCATCAGGTACAGAAACACGTGTCCCCGGATGACAGTTGTGAGCTGTCAGGACTCCCGAAGCTGCAGGTAGTTACATCCCTACCGGCTAGAGAAAGGAAAGTGCCACACACCAAGGAGTCTAGGCAACCCAGGAAATGCGCATAGAATGAACTCCATAAAATACGCCCCGTTTCTGGCATGTATACTAGATATCGTGAAATATTTTTATTATCCACTCAAAAATAGATTTCTTTTGAATTGCATTTCAATTACTTTTTTGAAGCTGAGCCTGTAACTCATGGGTGATGTTAATTCACACCCACAAGTGAAGCTAGTTGGGTCCTCATCACCTCAAGAACCCCATCCCACAGTGCGGCTGTTGCGCGCCTTTTATCTGCCCATTTTCTGTTATCTGCAATAAAGCAAATCATAATTGCTACAAGGAAGACCATAATAATTAAACGACTATCTGACATACTACATTAGGATTTGGACAGCTTTATGACTGGCTAACTGCCGCCGAGAGAGGAGGTAGCTCCGTGTCAGGGGAGTATGTCTGCCAAGTGACCCTTTCTACCGAATAGTGACTCCTGGTCCTTAGTGACTTTTAGTGAAGAAATCAAGCTGGCTTTCCTCGATGTGTGAGGGCATACCTGCTACCCCACTAAGGCATCAAAGAGAGAGGATGGCACACACAGCCCAGGGTCATGAGCAGGAAGAGCCCAGGAGTTTGTTCTCTGCAGACTCATCCTGCTAGAGGCACCTCCTCACCTAGACCTGGAGTTTGGATATTAAATGTCCCTCAAGGGCCCACGTACCAAAGGCTTTCTTCTTGGCATGGTAATTTTAGAAGGCTGTGGATCCTTTAAGAGGCAGGGCCTTGTGAGCCATCTTGGGTCATGGGAGCATGCTGTTTGAAGGGGGATGGTGGGGAACAAGACTCTCTCCTCTCTCTTTTGAGTCCTGCCCATGAGGTGAGTAGCTTTGTTCCAATGCACACTCCTCACCATCATGGGCTGCCTCCTCCTAAAGCTCAGAAGCCATGGTGCCGACGGCCCACAGATGCCAGTCAGGAAAACTTTCTCTTCATAATTCCCTCGGGTGTTGCTACAGTGATGGAGAGCTGGCAACACTGGGTTATCCTCTGCCTTCCGTTCTGTCCTTAGTGCTCTCTCTCTCTCTCTCTCTCTCTCTCTCTCTCTCTCTCTCTCCTGCCCCCTCCCCTCCAGCAACCCCTCCTTCCTACCCAACTAGAAGCACCGAGTAAACAGCACTCAATAATCAGCCCACCCCCTTCAACTCCGATGGGCCACCTCTTCGTTCCAAACAGCTGCTTGGCTCTGCCTGTGATGTCTGGCAGCCTCTTACCATAGCCTCTTCTGCATTCCCTACCTGCCGACTTCAATCCTGGAGCCTTTTCCTTCCACCACGTGGGACCCAGGGATGTGGATCAGATCCTCAAGCTTCATGGCACCGTTACCCACAGAGCATCTTGATGGCTCTCCTACCATTCTCAAAAACCCCTCTGAACGTTAAAGCGCCTGTCACACCACAGCCCCTCAGTATTTGGCCATAGCCTGCTTCTGACTTGACTGCCTTCCTTGTTCCCATTAAAGCCTCCTGTTATTACTCACCCACACCAACACACAGACACAGACAGACAGACAGACAGACAGACAGACACACACACACACACACACACACACACACACACACACATCTGAGTTTATCCAGTGGTAGGGAAAGCATCCTGCCCTGAAAGCCTCTTAAGCCCCAAGAAGAGGAGGAGTGGCTCCTGGTGGCTGTAGAACAGTCTGAATGCACCTCAGTAGGAGAGAAAGTATGTGTACACGTGTGTGTGTGTGTGTGTGTGTGTGTGTGTGTGTGTGTGTGTATGCCCGTGCCACACATATGCATTCTGTGACACAACACCTGCCCCCTTATCTACTCTATGCCTTTGGCCTCTCTGCAGCCAGGCCTTTCACATAAACTATTGCATCCATCCCCAAAGGCAAGTACAGGCTCTCGCCCACAGTGAGAGTTGAGAACATATAACCTGTCGAGATGTAACTCTAGTCCCCAGTGAGTGAGTGAATGTACACACACATTGATATATAGATCTATGCATTTAGTGTTAGTTTACATATTTTAGCAAGACAGTCGTCGATTTGATGTTCTGCCTAAATCTCTACCAGGTATGTCCAACCCATGGATCACAGACCACATGCAGCCAAACATGACTATGAATGTTGCCCAATACAAAATCATAAACATTATTTTATGGGAATTATTTTATGGGAATGTTTTGTGATTTTTGTTTGTACCGTGATTGTTCAGTTCAGAAAGGTAAAACTCGTAGATGACAACATCATATTTGCAAAGTCAAAGGGCCAGGGGGAAATATAGAGTTCCACAAGCAACAGCTTACATGTGGAGAAAGTGTGAGAGAGTCCCTACAGTCATCAAAATGGGATTTGTGCTCTGAACTTTGAGCACATAACACAGTGTTTCCCTTAATTCGGGGCATACTGTCCCTTCCCCATTCTAATCCTGCAGATTTGCCAAATGGGCTCTCAATCCCTTAGAGAGACACAAATGTGTCCTTAACTTCTTTTTTTTTTTTTTTTTTTTTTAAAGATTTATTTATTTATTATATATAAGTACACTGTAGCTGTCTTCAGACACACCAGAAGAGGGCATCGGATTCCATTACAGATGGTTGTGAGCCACCATGTGGTTGCTGGGATTTGAACTCAGGACCTCTGGAAGAGCAGTCAGTGCTCTTAACCGCTGAGCCATCTCTCCAGCCCGTGTCCTTAACTTCTTAATGATATGATTGGGTGTTTAGCGTAAAAAGCCATGTTGTCAGCCAGTGTCCCGCATTTAGTTCAAATCTCTCCCTGTTCCTCCCTCAAGCTTTAAGTGCAAGTTTTTCCTTCCCACTCTGCCCATCTTCCATGGGCATACCTCCCAGAGCACAGACCCTCTACTATGATGGTGCTCTCCTCTGAAAGTTTTAGCTAACAACAATCCAGCATTCCTAAGTCACTGGCTTAGTGGTTCTAATGGAATCCTGGAAGATGACTTTTTTTATGATCCATCTTCTTCAGGCTCACCCTCCCATTTCTCCCTCCTTGGGATTACTTTCGACAGGCAAACTTTGATTATTTGAATCCCGCAGGGGATGTGCTGGAATTTAAGTTAAGTGAGATTTCAGGTAATTGGAAGAGTTTATAACGTGAACGGCAGTAGCTGGGGGGTATGTGAAATTCCCCGACAGTCTTGCTTAACTGGAGTGGTAACTAACGAGATGTACCTGCATATCTGTTTCAATCCATTTCTTACCGCTTCTCTCCCCTCCCACCATCTAAGACACCACGCTTCCTCTCATGCTCCCTACTCCCTGCCTCCTTTGGGCCTGTAAAAGCTGAGTAGGAACGCCAGGGAAGAAGGCTGCTCTTTCTGCTGCTGGCCACAGAGAGCCAGGGCATCCCTCTTCCTTTGATGAATAGAGCACGTTTTGTCAAACTAACCGCTTCCCTAGACCGGTGCTACTGCCACCACTGTAAGGATAATCCAACCTTGCCTGAGGCCAAGATGTTGCCTGCCAGTGGGGTGTGCAGCTCCAGTTTATTACAGAGATCAAATGCTCCAGAGACAGCGCTGCGATCACTCGGGCAGCCAGCAGAGGCTCTCCCATCCCCAGCCAGGTTGCTGGGTGGGGACCTAGAGCCATCTGGACTTGAGGACAGCCTGTGCGTAGGCCCTCACATGTCTATTTACCTACTATATTACACATCAGTCATGCACAGGCTAAAGGAGGGCATGTTCTGGCTATCATCTCCACATAGGAGAAAGGTTCAGCTCAGCTCTTCAGGGCCGAGCAGCATCAAAAAGGCAGCAGAAAGCTGGGGCACGTGTTAGTCAGGCTGACTTCAAAAGCTGGGGAACTACAGCGGCTCAGCTTTCCCCGGAATGAGAAAGATCATAAAATGGCCCCAGGCCACTGGTGGTGGTGTGTGCCTGTAATGCCAGCGTGTGAAAAGCTGAGTAGGACACCTTTTAAGTAAGAACTTGAGCCATATAGAAGACTATTTTTTCAGACAGCATTGGAGGGCTAGAATCAAGCTCATTGGTAGAGTATATGCCTAGCAAATAAATAAATAACCATAGACAGACAGATAGATAGATAGATAGATAGATACATACATACATACATACATACATACATACATATATACATACATAGAAATAGATAGGTGTAAAAGGTCTTAACCTTCTGCTGGCAGGGCTAAAATGCCCCTTTGAAGAATCTAACAGCTCCTAACTTCTCAGACATACTCCCAACAGGACAAGCCAGAGGGGACCCAGGGCTATGTTTTCTACTTCAGAGAGGAAGTCTCTACTTCCTGAGAGAGTTGAGATATGGTCCCTTCAGGACTCCATCTGCCTCCCAGGCAGCTGTTGACAAAGGGAAGTCAGGATGAACTAATGTGAAGGCATCATTTTTGCTGCCAAGTTGGATTCTGGGGTTTGGAGAACACCATGTGGGTTTCATGGCTATCCGCTACCCAAAAAAACACAAGGAGCTACTCTCCAATCCAATCCAGTGCTTGAGTTTCTTTCCCTCCTGTACATAATATATATGGCCTTTATCAATCTGGAGTCTGGTACCCACCTATAACATAGCTCCTTAAACATCGTTGATCAACATCTATCCCCTCTACAGAAGAAAGGGGAGGGGATATAAAGGGTTTGTTTTTAAGGAACCCAGAATACCAGCAAACTATTTCAGCTTGCCAGGGCAAAAGTAAGATGATAATGCAGACTTAGCCCCTGGCTCCTGGGCTACACCATCCTGCCTCTCTCACAGAAAGGTTGCAAGGATTCCATTAAACAGCTCACCTAGAATAAAGCATTGAAACTCTAATGCCACCAACCATTTTCCTTTGATAGTACTGGGGATCCAGCTGCCAATTTTCACGTGCTAAACAGGCAAAAGGTGCGTTAGCACCTGAGTCACATCCACGACTCCCGATAGTACACATTCTCTCACCACAGTAATCAAGAGAATTGCATCTGAACCACCAAAAGAAAAGAAACAGTCTCCCTCCTTAGGTTTGACAGCAAACCCCACCTTTCTGTATCTCCTGCTGGGCTGAACAGTCCCGTGAGTGGGCCAGAGCACTGGAGACAAAGCCTGGGTGGAAGCCCCACCCCCAATCCCACTCTCATCCACTCATACTGGTGCCAGGTGCAAATCCTCTAAAGCAAGGAGGTGCTCCGTCGCAGTTTGCCCTACATGTGGGCACCCGCAGCCTCGAGATCCTTCAAATCAACCATGCAAATCCTTACCGCTTTAATTACCCAAGTAAGTAGAGCTCTCGCCACCATCTGCCAGGATTCCAACCAATCGTGATCATTACAGTCGTTTTCTCTGGATGAGAACCTCATAGACATCCCTAAAGGGCCACTTGGGCCCTGAATTTCCGCCTGCAGGATGAAGGTGTCCCCAGCCGCAGCCCGAGGCGGGGAGCTGTTTGCTCCCTCGCTCTGTGCTCTATTCAGCTCTTCCAGAGCATTGCTAATTTGCTCTCCCGCCTCATCTTCACTGTGCTTATTTTCTTTCCACCATCTCCAGGCATGACTGATTAGGGAGAAATTTTCCTCAACAAGAGCTGTCAGTTCAGAACCAGCCCACAGCAAAAATTCAGGTGGAGACTCATTCTGGGATGCGGGGTGGGGATTCAAACCACTGGAGTTTTCAGAGGACAAGCTGAAGTGTAAAGAGTTGTTACAGGGGAGTCCATTTCTGTGGCTGCGTGTGAACCATGCACACGGATTGCTTATGTTAACAAAGGGTCCCCATGGGTGGCCAGAGACTATGGCTTTTCAGGAAGATGGAAAATGCTCACTGGCTCCAAATCACCAGTGGAACTCACACCAGCACTAGGCACAGTTTTGTTTCCCACCACAGTCTGTTTGTCCCCCACCATCACCACCTCAGTCATTGCCATTCATCAAGATAGCATTTGGACAGCAGTGCAGCACGTATAGATAGTCTGAAGACCTGACAGTTACCAAAAGCATTCCTGACACAGCATTCGGATGTCACTGAGGCAGGTAACATCCAGATTTACACATTTCTCTATCAGTAAAGAAATCCAACATTATCAGGATCAGCACAGGTAGAAATATCAAAATAAACTGCAGATTCAATAACCAGCTGGCCTTATCTAAAGGAGATGAAAGGCAGAGGTAGAGGGACCCCAGTGGGCATAGCTGTGGTAAATAACAAGTTAGGCCCTGGACTTGAGGGTCACATGCCCATGGATACCAATCCCCCATTCTTCAACCTTAGCCGAATGATCTTGGCAAAGAAATGGTGTCTCTTGCTGATCCTAAGGTCTTCCATCTATAAAATGGAGACCATGATTGCATATGGCTGTAAGAGATTAATTGAGATTATAAAAACTGCTGCTTAGCCTGGAATCTGGCCATTTACTAAGAGGTGGTCCTCTCTTGTCATTCTTCTGCCAACCCCTCCTTCCCCTTCTCTTCCCCCTCCTCCTCACATATTTCACTTTCATTTGTGTTTATATGTATGTGTCTGTGTGTTTCTATGTGCTTGTGTGTGCAGGTGCCCTCAGAGGCCAGAAGAGGGTGGGTCCCCAGGAGTTGGAGTTACAGACTGTTGTAAGCCACCAGTGTGGTTGTGGGAACTGAAATCTGGTCCTCAGAAAGAGCATTAAGTGCTCTGGACAGCTGAGCCAGCTCTGCAGTCCCTCCTATCAGGACCAGTGACTAACCATCAGAACTGGTTGCTGTCCACACTGTAGCAAGGCACAAAGACGATTTTAAACGAGTGCTTGACCTAGAACTATTACAGCCATGACAGACAGGGTTCTCGGTGCTGTACTCCTGGGCACTCATGTGGCCTTCACAGTGAGGACCTATGAACTAGACATGGTGCTTGGCCCATAAGTAGGAAGCAACAAGACAGAAGCAGAATTGTTCTCTGGAATTTCCTGGACACTTTTCTCTTTGTGTTCTCCTCCTTCCTGCAGCATACTGGCCCATCAAATGGACAGCCTGCAAGCCACCTCACCGATGCTAACTGAACTTGAGGAGAAAGGCAGTAACACCTTCCTGAGGTATGCAGTGCAGAGATCAGGAGGCTGGGGTGGGAATGACAAGTGAGGAACTGAGTCTCCCCTAAAACTCTGTGTCACTGCTGACAGCTGACATTGGCTATCCATGACACAAAAGTGTGTGAATATTCCAGTGAGTTTAAGTGGAAGATTTCTGTCTGGTACCTAATGCAAAAGGGGAAGAGATGGCTCAGCATTTAAAAGTGCTTGCAGCTCCTCCAGAAGAGCCATGTTTAGTTCCCTGCACCCACACTGGGCAACTCAAAACCATCTGCTACTCCAACTCCGGGGGATCTGACGCTCTATTCTGGCATCTCTGCAAATACAAGAGGCATACATAGAGAGAGACAGTCAAACGTACACATAAATAAAAGTGAAATAAATTAAAAGCATATTTTCTGAACTTAAAAACTCAGTATAGTAGGCTACCTGGCTCACCCCCTCATTTTTTTTATTAATTTATTTACTTATGCAGTTTACATCCTGACCACAGACACTCTTCTTCCTGCCCCCCACAGCCCCTTCTTAACCCCGCCCCCTCCACCGTCAGCCTTCCCTGGCACATCAAGTCACTGCAGGACTAGGTATGCCCAGTTAGGGAACGGGACACCTCAATTTCACTGGTATATTTATTCACACATTTCCTGAGGCTCAGGCAGAGTTGGAAAAGCCTGGGGTTCAAATCCCAGCTCCTGCGTTACACACACATTCCCGTCTGCCCACTCAACCTTCAGTTACTGACAGCTGTGGATGAGTCACAGGCTGACGGCGACTGCAGCTATCTCTCAAGACTACATGAGTGACAGAACATGGGAGGGGCATGGGCTACCATGGATGCCTCTTCTCTCTCAGAGATTTCTCTTTTATGTTTTAAAAGAAATTTTTGTTTGTTCATTTTTAAATTACTTTATGTGTTTACCTTACTCACATTTCTGTGTACCCCTTGCTGGTCTGGTGCTCAAGGAGGCTAGAAGAGGGCATTGACTCCCTTAGAACTGGAGTTATAGATGGTTGTGAGCCACCATGCATGTACTAGAAATTGAACCCAGATCCTCTGGAAGAGCAGCAAGTCCCCTTAACCTCTAGCCACTATTCTAGCTCCCTCTTCTAGAATTTCCTAAGAAAAAAGGTAAGAATTGGGAAGTGCAAGCATTCTAGAACTTGCTCCCCTATAAACACCGGCATGTGTCTATTGTGCTATCAGTGAGGTTACTTCAGCTGTGGTTAGTCATGCGCCTCTGTGGGAAAACGTGTTTGCCACATGCAGCTTATCCTTGTGATTGCACACTTTACTCAGGTGACTCTTCTTAACCCTCAGCATATGTGACTGATGCTCTGGATAAAGTCGCATATTGCATGAGGCTTTAGTCTGCCTCACATTTTTAGGCCTCCCTCTCCTAGGTTCACATTGCCAAATAGAGTGGTTAACACTCGGCTACGTGGTTGCATACGTGTGTAAACAATGCATTCTTCTTTCCACCTCAAATGTGTGCTTACACTGCCTGCAGGGTAGTCTTCGCATAGATACAAAATTAAAACGGCATCTACTACAGACTCATTTTGTAGAAATGATAACATAAGAAATGAGAGATCACACATATATTAACGGCAGTCAAGTCTGGGTAAACTAAAGATTTTTTCCCACTTCTTAAACATATCCATATTTGCTAAATTTGAAACGTACAGAAAATTTGTATTACTCAATATTAAAGTTAAAAACCCATTGTTACCTACGCTATTTATCATATCTATATAATAACTTTAGCCACTTACTTTTCTTTTCAATTTCTTCCTCTTTCAAAAATCTAGGCCATCATGGCCAAGCCTTCCATGCTGCCTGAGGATACTCTGCCTGGCCAGGAAGAGACAAGCCTAAGTTGGGGAAGTAAACCTTTGAGTATTACTGGGTCATCTGGTATACCTGCTTCCAGCCCATACCAACAGAGAAGGTGTTTTGATGCCCCCTTTAGGATAGAGTCACAACTACAGGGCTTCTAACTCCATTGCTACTTTTTCTAGTCTATGTGGAGTTTAGGCAGGAATCTTGAGCCAAAACAAAATCCTGCTTTTTAGCCCAAGTTTTGGAGTTTAGGCCTAAGTGAGATTGGAGCCAATATGAGGTACAGTTCAGAAAGTGAGGATAGAGGGGCTTGGGCACAAGGCTTCTAGCACAAACTAGATGGGAAACCATGTGATTTGAAGTGGACATCTCTGCTCCCAGTTCTTGCTGAGTAACCACAAAACAGGTACTGAATAAACACTCAGAATTCATTTCTTTCTCTGTAAAGTGACACCTGCTCAGTCTAACCACCAAGGTGGTTATGGGAAGAATGCGCTTTGCGATTGTGCACCCTGACTTTTGGGAAAGTACCTAGAATATAGTCAGTGCTTTTTAATAATAGTTGAAGAAAATAGGTGTAAGGAATTATTCTGTTACTATTGTGCATGATGAGATGATGACCACACTGATAGAACACATTGTGTGACTGAGGCTACAGAGGCATCGCAGCAGTTAGGAGCACTTGCCGCTTTTGTAGAGGACCCAAGTTCAATCTCCAGTATTTATATCGGGTGGCTCATGTATAACACTAGTTCCAGGGGCTCTGAAATCTTCTTCTATCCTCCACAGGTGTGTGTGTGTGTGTGTGTGTGTGTGTGTGTGTGTGTGCCCCCAACCCCAACCCCCACACATAAACAGAAAAGAGAAAATAAAATAAGTATTTTTCAAAAACAGAAATTGTGGAACTTCACTGCAGACGAGTCAAGCCTAAGTGGTAGATGATCTTTGGGGAAAGTTAATTCTAGTCAAGAGCAGAAGAAAGCCTAGTGACCACTCAGGGGCAGGTTAGATATAACTTTTTATAACCAAATGATTTTCCACCCACAGCCTCTGCCTGCCTTTTTTCCTGCAGTATCTCTACATAGTAAAATTCCAGTATGGAAAGAATGAAGGGAAAGAAATGGGAGGAAGGAAGTGAGGTCTAGTAAACTCATAAATCCGAGAGCTTATTAAAAGGCGATTTGACTTACTGCCTCTGGGAGATCACAATCTAGAGTTTGAAAGTCAGAAGCTCTGTGGGATAAAAATGGATAGAAGAAAAAGACTTAGAGAAAAAAAAACTCTGACAATCATGTTGTTCTCATAAAAAATATGATGTCCTTATTTTGATTCAGTAGTTTTTCAATTCAAGTGTTAACGACAAACCATTCAGATTGTCATCTCTTCTGAATTTGCTCATGGTAGAGCAGGCACTAAGAGGGACCCAGTGGAGAATGAGCAATGAATCAGCCTTGTCCTCACCTGAAAAGCTCCAGGCTGAAGTCAAGGCGAGAACAGCCCAACTTAAGCCTCTGAGGGGAAAGTTGCCCCAGGGACAGTTAGTTAAGGGTGAATTTGCCTAAATGGATGGTTTGGGATGGCAGGCAGGAAGATAATTTTAGCAGTGGCACAAGACACTGATGGCTGAGCCTTGAATTCAAATAGTGATAAAGAAGTATACAAGAGTTCTGGGCAGAATTCTGGGCCTGTGGAAAGGTTGTGTGGGGGGGGACCAATCTTTACAAAGAACCAGAAGTGGTTCTGTTCGCCAAAAGTACTAGATGTGTGAAAAGAGAAACACAATATAAAGTTGGTCCATTTGGTTTAGATGAAAGTAACAACTGTCTTAAATGGCAGCAAAGTTTAGGCCAAAGTGAGAGCCAATCAAGAGTTGTGGAGACTCTCTGAGCAAGGAAAAGTCACAGTCAGAATTCTTATGAGTACTTGAGCTGGCAGTCATGGCTGAAATAGAAAAAGTGGAAGAAATTTGGGTGCAGGAGGTCTGATGTTACATCTAAAACAGTCCTGTTAGGAGGTTATTGCTAATTCTCTGTGAAAAAGCACCATGCCTTTTTCCTAAGCACTAAACTTGACTTCACTCAGCAAAACGGGAAATCAGAGTGGTTGACAGATGTATTCAAGACCAGAAGGGGGTTAAAGTGGAGTGGGGCAGAATGGTGTGGGCCTATGATGAGATCCTTCTCAGGAACAATGAAGGAGGTGTGAGGATGGAGGTTAAGAGGCTCTTAGAAGAACTAGAAGTTGCCTGGACTAGACAGAGCAGTCAGCAAGCACACTGCAAGGTCTTGAAACGCTGTAAAGGAAGAAAAAAAAAGGTTACAGGCTGACCCCAGCATACATATCAAGCTGGAGCCAATTATAAAGCAAATTGGAGTGGCTAGAAAAGTGGAGTCCCCCACCCTACCCAACCACCTTCAATATTGCCTTCATCGTGGATTTACAGATGGCAGAGCAAGCAGGCACGTCAATCTGTGCCCCATCAGCATGAATTTTCAATGGCATCGTGTTGACAGCTGCAGCTGACACATCACCTCCGTTTGCAGAGGCATCCCTGATGCCCTGAGGAAGGATTTTCCTACAGCCTGACAATGCTAAGCCCTCTATAAGGGAGTGGGGCTTGAAAACACACTTTCATACGAATTTTCACTTGGTCTTCTTTTCTGAGAGGTACCAGGCAGATAGGGTCCTCCTCTTTACAAAAGTCCAGAAAAAATAATGCATCCAAGACACAAGGAGATTTACCCAAGTCCAGGGAGCAACCAAGCAGCAGACTTCGAGGACTTAGATGAGCATGGCAGTGTCAAGTAGGAAACCAGCCAGGACGGTGGGGATGCACCAGAGTCATTTGGACAGAGAATGGGTGGAAGGTAAACTCAGATGGATGGAAAGTACACTTAAGCAAGGCTCAGGCACAGGGACAGATGGGCTCCTGCGTCTGTCTAGCCCTTGTCCCTGTCAGCCTTTGTCTCCATCAACCATGCCTGGCAGACAAGTCATCTCCAAAGGCAGTTTCTTCTGCTCAGTTGCCAGATCACTCCACTCCATCATTCACCTCCAGAGTGAAGGCTACACTCACCACCCTGGTACCTTCTCTACTACCAGCAGGATACTTGAAGTCTGAGTGTCCCCACCTAAAGACAGATGAGCTGAGATCTCACCGGCAAAGCCTTTGGTCTGCTAGCTCAGCACTTTCTCTGTCCCTGCTTCCTCTACCTAGAACACCCTTCCTCCGTATTCCCACAGGACAGGTTAATACTATGAACTTGACAGGATCTAGAATCATCTGGATAACAACAGTCAGGGCTGCTTAGCATAGGTTAGCCTCTGGGCATGCCTTTGAGGAATAACCTAGAGTATGTTAACTAAGGTAGAAAGACCCACCCAAAAGGAGGCCAGCCCCAAAATGCATAAGAAGGGGGAGCTAGCTGAACAGGGGGGTTCATGTTTCCTAACTGCAGGTACAATGTAACCAAGTGCTTCCAGCTCCAGCCTCTTTGACTTCCCCATGTGATAGGCTCTACCCTGGAACTGTGAGTGGAAAGATCCATCCTCCCTTCCTCCCTTTTCTTTTTAAGTTCCTTTTGTCAGCGTATTTTATATAGAATCAGGAAAACAACCGAACTACCTCACATGCTGAAATTCTGCCCATCCTTCCTGCCTTAGTGGTCACCCCCACCTAGAACCTTCTTCCTTCCTCTGCTAAATTGTCCTCTCCCCCTGCCTCCCAACAAGACACTTGTCACAATGCATATCATGATAAGAAGCTCATCCTTGGACCTCACCCGTGGACACCCCAAGGGCATCTTTGCCACAGAAGAGGCTTTGCACCAGAGCATGCCCAGTAGTGCACTGAAGGATGACCTTTACCTGTGACCCAGCCTGGCCCACTAACACTGTGGGTGGACCTCCATTGCACCAACCATTCCCACAAAGTTTAACGGGGGGAGGGGGGGAGGCCAGCCAACACTGCTGAGCTCTATGTACAACTAATCAAAGTGTGGGTCAGTAGGTGGACAGGGCCATCCACTTTTATTTTTCGTAAATGAGGATAAAATCAAACAGGTCTAAAATGGGTCAATCCTGTCAGCTTGTGTTCCTAGGTAGTGTCAGCATTCTAAAACTGTCTACTGGCTCTCTGTAAGCTCACCTGCCCTATCTCTCACGAATCTTGCAGGAGCTTGCACAGATACACAGGAATGTTCCACTCTCTCTCAGGCTGCAGGCCAGAGCTGGTGGAATAGCACTTCCAGGTGAGATGCATGAGGAAGGAAGAGAAGTGCTGGCTTCAAGCTCAACAATCACGATGATTTTTAAAGGGCATCGTAGTCACTGTATTATTGCTGTCAGAGACACCATGACCAAGGAAACTCTTATAAAAGAAAGCATTTAATTGGGGGCTTGCTTACAGTTTCAGAGGGTTAGTCCATCATCATCATGGCAGCATGCAGGCAGGTACTGGAACAGTAGCTGAGAACTATATCCTGACCCATAGACAGAGAAAGCAAGAGAGAGAGAGAGCAAGACACACACACACACACACACACACACACACACACACACACACACACACACACATACACATACACACACACATACACACACACATACACACACACACACATACACACACATACACACACACAGGGTGGGGAGAAGAGGGAGGAGAAAGGGAGAGAGGGGGGAGGGGAGGGGGAGAAGGAGAAAGGGGAAGGGGAAGTGAGCTTTTGAAACTTCAAAGCTCTGATGACACAGTCCTCCAATAAGGCCACTCCTCTTAATCCTTTTCAAATAGTGCCTACCCCTGGTGACTAGGCATTCAAATAAATGAACCTATGGCAATTCTTATTCAAACCACCACAGGAAAGATCGCCTTTTCAGCCCAGTGAGGAAAAATTGAGAAGGGCTCTGACCAAGGATAAGAGCCTTATCCCAGTGAGGTCAGGGTGTAAGGAGGGAGCCAGGATGTATGCAGGATCTATTTGGTTGAAGCAGCCAATTTATGAAGCTAGCACCAGAAAATGGGGAGCCACTGAAGGTTTCCAAGTAAGAACATTAATAAAACCTGCTTCTTGTTTTGTTTTTAAAGTAGCTTAACTGGTAATTTGTATAGAATATAGATTGAAGAAGATCTAATATCCAAGCAAAATTAGAATGTCTATTGCAGTAAAATAGATAATAGAAACAGTAGATTAAATGGGTGAGATGAAAAGGGGAAATCAACCAAAGGTATGTCGATCAGCCATTCATTACCATAACAAAATGCCTGACAGGAACAACTTAAAAGAAAGAAAGGTTCTTGGTTTCAATGTAAGGTTGACTGGGCCCGTTACTTTCAAGCATGTGTCAAGGTAGAAGCATCATGCAAGAGGAATATGGTACAGAACAGTGCCTCACCTCATAGCAGCCAGAAGCAGAGGAGAAAGAAGAAAACTCTGGGGCCAGACACTCCCTTCCAGTGCATTCCTCAAGCGGCTTACTTCCTCCAAGTGAGCCCCTCTTCCTAGTTTTCATCACTTGTCAATTAACACATGAAATTATAAACCTATCCATGCACTAATTCATTCATTGATTAGGTCAGAACCTTCATGATCCAATCTCCTCCCAATGATGTCATCCACCAGCTGTGGAATCAAACTTTTGTCACCTGAATCTTGGGTAAGGGATAATTCTTATCCAAACCATTATAGTTTGTGTTCTCTGGGAATCATCTAGACCCAACATGTTGTACCATTTTGTCTGAGGTCCCCCAAAATAGGAACAGACCCTCTACTAGGCCAAACACTCGCCATGAGACACCCAAAGTGGCAATTTCTTCCAAATTGAAACATTCCTTCCTGGAGAGAAGTAAGAAGCTGAGGAAAATTCACAAGGCTTGGAGAACCTCAGAAAGTCTAGAAGATCTGAGAAAGGCTCAAGATCTAAAATGCCAAGCCTTAGAGGTTCCTCTCTGCAGTTTATAAGCAGTGAGCAATTGCTAAGGAAGAGGAAAGACTTGAGTGGAGTGGCCAGCAAGATGGACAGGGAACTCAGTGGATATGGAGGTTTATAAGCTGTCATCAGGCTGGGTGGGTTTTTGGGTAAAACAGCTGATTTGAAGTCACCCACACTCCCATAAATAGCCCCGGTAACCCCATGATATGACCAAGCTAAAGTGGAATCTTTTCTCTGGTCTATCAGCAGTGCCCTAGGTAGATAACCAGATAATTGTTCAAGTCTCCCCAGAACATGGTCATGCAACAGGCATGTGTGATTGATGTGACTGATGAGAAAGAGGCTGTGTGTATGAAACATCATTTACTCTGGTCATTTTCATTCAGAGACTAGCCACCATCCTCTTCCAATCTTCAGCCAATGTGTTTTATTCAGTGTGAAACTCAGTTAATTTCTTAACATAATAGAAGTAAGAAATTGTCAAATTTAGAAGTACATATGTGAATTTCTCCACATAGGAGAGAACATGAATCCTATTAGTTAAAAATAGCAGTTGCACTCAATCCCCCCTTCATGTGCTAATTTTAATAAACTTACTCTGAAATTAGCCTGCCACTACAAAGATAGCTGCTCATCAGAAGCATTCCCAGTGAGCACTCTGCTCTCCTCACAAGAGTTCAAGCACTCCCAGCAAGCTGAACAATGCAGAGATCAAAATAGAACACGCACTCTCTCCTTACCAAGCCCTTTTGCCCCCACCTCCTGTCGTTCCCATTCCCATGATGCCCAAGCTACCCATCAAGGCCATCATTCCACTCCATCTGCCCCATCCAGCTGCTGTGACTCCTGCAGGGGTCTCCCTTTGAAATGTTTCTCAGCGCCGTTGTCTTCAATGCCCACTAATTCTACATTTCCTTAGCTCTTCACTCTTTTGAGCACTGACTCGGTCATATAATCTATACTTACCACTATACTTCTCCACAATGGACAAGTCTGGTCCTCAGTGTAAGGTTACAAATTAAAAATTTAGAGTTACTTATGCCCAAGAGGTAAAGGTTTGGGCATCCAGTAGAGAGATAAAGAACTACAGAATAATTGGGACTCACTGTTGTAATATACAAATTACATTGGTAAACTGCTGTGTTCTGTTCAAGCGCACCGAGAAGCTGAGTCTAGAAAAGGGTATACACAGAGAGACACAGACACAAGCATGGGCACATGCGCATGCACACTCACAAGCATGCTTATATCAAGGGTCTTCTGAAACCCTCTGTCCTAGGTCTGACTTGCTTGCACCTCTGTATTGGAGAGAAGGGAAATCAGCAAGAAGCTAAACTATCATGTGCTTGTGAACGGATAGAAAGTAAAGCTATCTCCAAGTGTGGTTACCAGTGTTTACCCCATAGAATGAGGCAGCCTGCTATTCAGCTGTGGAAAGTTCATCTCTGAGGAGGATGAAGAGAACCTACCCCCTGAGACTCTTGATTGGGAATCCCAGCCAGCCGACTGGACAGCTTCCCCAGTCTACCCTCATAGCTGTTTACTGATGTCACCTCCATCTGCTGCTATTTCATCTTTTACTTGGAGGCCTAGCTGATGGGACACTCTGCTTGGCCTGGGACCCTGGAGGGCAAACTGCAACTGAGAGCCTCAGTGAGATTTGCCTGTTTTATTTTCTGCTGACTATTTGTAAGGTCCCGATGTGATGGTGTCCCCTTCGTTCTCTCAGCTGTCTTATTCCAGTTGAGTCTGCTAAGTGTTGCAAACTCCTGACTTAATATTTTACTGTCTACCTGTAACTTCCCTCTACCTGCTAATTGCTATTTGTTCTTTTACTTACTGTATGCGTAATGAAGTCACCCATTCAAAACCAGAGCTCTCTGGCTATCGTAGACCTTTCTCTAGACCACATAAAACAACTGAGAATAGTACTGTTGGCAGACAAGGTCAGATCAGTGGTGGCTCACCCTTCCCTGTCTCTCCCTGATTCCTGGGAGTCACTACATAGTTTATACATCCCCACTGCCTGGCACCGTGACCTGCAGACGACTGAAGCTCTGTGACAAGTTCAATGGAAACAAACCTCTCCCAAGTACTTTTCATCACTTGGACTTTAGCTGAACAAACATTTGGTGCCCCTGTGCTCTGACTACATCAGTGCATACCCTGCTGTCTGGCCTCTGAATCCATTTGTTCTACCCGATCTACCACTGACCTACCCTGTCTACTAACTACAGTGCATGCTATCCCCACACCAAGTAGCTTCTGCCCCTCCTTGGAATATTTCCTCTCAGAGGAACCAGCTCAGGCCCATCTCTGCTCATGATAGCCTTTGCCCTCTTTAACTAAAAACAGTAGTTCTCAACCTGTAGGTCATGATCCCTTTGGGAATCTTATGACCTTTTCATAGGGGTCACCTAAGACCATTAAAAAACATGGATATTTATATTACATTCACAGCAGAGGCAAAATTACAATTATGAAGTAGCAATGAAAATAATTTTATGGTTGGGGTCACCACAACATGAAGAACTGTATTAAAGTGTCACAACATTAGGAAGGCTGAGCTAGAGGGAAGGGACCCAGTTCACATCCCACTTCCTCTAAGTCTGCTCCTGTGCCTAGATAATATACTATTGTGTATATTTATTTCATAATATACTTTTATGAAATAAAAAGCAGCTAATGGGAGAAAAATGCTTCAAGAGATTAGTAGGATAGGCTGTCTTCCCTTGTCACCTCCATTTCCTGTAGTCACTGCCCTGGTTCTCCCTGCACGTGTCTGTCTCATTTTAAGAGGCCAGACATTCTGCCTTTCTGTCCCAGAGAAGGGAAGTCCAGCAAAACCCAGGCAACAAAGCGATGGTGGTTTCCATTTTGAATGCCTTAGCCTCATGATATCATAGCATAAATGGCTCCCCAGTAACTCCCTCTACCAAGACCTCCCAGAGATAAGAAAGTATATCCTGCATCAAGGGTAGGGCAGAATCTGACTGCAAAGGAGGACTTGGTCCTTAGTCTCCTAGAAGGGATGCTGAGCCCAGTTTGATGAGTGTTGGGGGAGAGGGAGTGATGCCTGGGGAAGGAACATGAATGGTTCCTTTAGATACAAACCTCTTGAGTTGAAGAACTACAAAGATACAGAGTAAGGCTGTCAATAGCAATGGCTGTCCTGAATATCCACTGCCTCCTCTTTAAAAGAAATATATTTACTGTAGTATTTTCATATAATTTGCCTAGGGAAACCCGCCTTTCTAAAGTCTGAAGTTCTATAAACTTTAATAAACTTACAGTCACCCCCAATATGACTACTCTATAATCAAGATAAAGGATACATCCATCAAACCAGAAAGTTCCCCAAAGTTCCTCTTTCACATCACTACAAAGCTCTGGTAAACCATAAGGGTTTTCTATCTCTTTACTTTTGGCTTTTCAAAGACTTCTTTATTCTTTGGTCTAATATCCATCACTGGGTGGATATTGATGCCCCAACAATCAACTGTATACACTAAACAAGTATGGGGATTTATATATCAAAGAAACCTTAATAAAAGTGTGTTTAGAGAACATACGAAGGGCTAGAAAGCTGGATAAGGAAGTGGATAAGAGCACTTGCTGCCCACACATGAGGTCCTGATTTCAGACCCTCAGTATTCACATAGATAGGCAGCTGTTGGTGTGGTACATGCTTGTAGCCCAGCACTAATCCCAGCAAAAGTGGGGAGAAGCCAGGAAGATCTCTGCGGCTTGTTGGCTACCAGGCTAGTTCTAGGGAGAGTAAGAGCCCCTGTCTCAGGAGAATGAGGCAGATAGTAATAGAGCAGGACATTGGATATCCACTGCTGGGCTCTGTGCATGCGCAGGCGTGCATGCACACACTCACATCACACACACACACACACACACACACACACTGACATAGACAAACAAACAAACACTCATATCATACACATACACTAACAGAGACACTGACATAGACAGATACACACACAGACATCACACATATACATACACATCATACATGCATACACTTACACATAGACATTGACATAAAGACACTGACATAGACAGACAGACTCACACACACACTCACATCACACACAGACACTGATATAGACAGACAGACAGACACTGACATAGACAGACACAGTCAGTCTCTCTCTCTCTCTCTCTCTCTCTCTCTCTCTCTCTCTCTCTCTCTCTCTCTCTCCAGAAGTGACTGCCAAGGTCTATTCCTTCTGGAGACTTCTGCTGGCTCTGCATCCTGCTAGTTCTTTATTAGTTTGTTTGCCGTTTTCCATTCTAACAGAGTGTTGTCATTTCTCCCTGTGGCTCCAATTTCCATTTCCCCAGTGACTGATGGTGCTGAACACCTGTGCAGGTGCTTGCCATCCCTATCTCTTCCTCAGAGCAGCATCTACTTAACTTTGCCCATTTGGAAAATTAGATGGCTTATTTTCTTATTGAGTTATAAGAATTGTTTATATATTCTAGATATGAGATATGTATTCTGCACATACTATTTCCCAATCCATGGCGTGTTTTGCATTTATCAAGCAAGTCTTTCATAGGCAAATAACTCCTAATTTTGATAAAATTCAATTTATCTACCTCTTTTCTTTGATGATTTTTCTTTCCATATACATGGAGACTCTCATCTTTTAGTAGATCCTTCAAATACAGGTTGGGTTTATCTAGCTAATGGTTATATTTTCTTTCTATCCTTTCAGTCATATTGGTCATATGACAACACTCAAAGGAGTGGCTTGTGACCCAAAGTGAAACAAGAAACTCTCCATCCATCCCTCAGGCAAGTAAAGCCCCTGCTCTGGATACCTCCCTCTTTCCCCTTCCTATGGGCTAGGATATAAAAGTAGCAGCATCCAGGTCCAACCACCCAGTTGATGGCATGCCCTAAATTATAGTAGAGCACTAAGATGCAGGGAGCCGGGTTCTGATCGGATTCACAGAGCAGAGCATAGGCCCTGGGCCACAGCACAGTAACATGGGTGCCTATCCTATTTAAAATGTTACATTTAGAGAGTAGGTAACTTGAATTTTTAACAGACACACCCTGGCTAGATGGCTCGGTGGTTAAGTGCACTGACTCTTCTTCCAGAAGAACAGGGTTCAATTCCCAGCACCCACATGACAGCTCACAACTGTCTGTAACTCCAAGATCTGACACCCTCACACAGAATACATGCAGGCAAAACACCAATGTACATATGATAAAAACAAGTATATTTGTAAAAAAAAAAAAAAAAAGATACACCCAAGATACACCCATTTTCCTTAGAAAGTGAAGTTCCTTAGATCCGAGTTTTGCATTCATCGAAGCTAAGGTCCTAGAGTTTATGCTCATTTGTCTAAATTTGCCTTCCAAGCACAAGGTTCAGTACAAGCAGGCATTAGTGTGTTTTTATCCTCACAGAACCTAGGGTACCCAAGCATGGTAGTGCAATTTTTAATCCCAACCCTCAGAAAGCAGATCAGCCTGGTTTATATACAGAGTTCCAGAATAAACTCAAAAAAAAAAAAAGTGAGCATTTTTATTGTTCTCTTAAGGGTGAGGGAAAGAAAACAAGGAGGCTCATGGGAGCTTCATGGCAGCTCTTCCTGTCTTTGCTTAGTTCCCAGTTTTATTTGGGAATTATGTTTATCCCTGTTCTCAGTCTAGGAGCCCTAGCAGGTCGATGTGCACAAATCTAGGTCTAAAACCATCAGATTACAACGTTGCTAAGCAATCCCTATTGGAAAAGAGGGTGACCTCCCAAGGGGTTTGACAGCCAGGCATAATGGCTCATGTCTATAATCCCAATGCTGACGGGAAGCAGGAGGATCACCATGAGCCCAAGGGAGGAAGAAAAGAAGACAGGAAGACATACCGAAGACAGAGAGAGAGTGAGAGAGAGAGAGGCAGACAGAGAAAAGGGAGGAAGAGAGGGAGGGAGGAAGAGAGGGGGGGACACAGGGAAGGAGAAGAGAGACAGAGACAGAGACAATCAGAGACAGAGACAGAGAGAAGAAATTAAAGGTGTTCATAGTGTCCTAGGCTTTTATGGGACACTAGACAAGTGTCTTCACTTCCTCTCTGGACTTGAACTTGAGAATATAGAAGGCTAACTGAATCTAGAAAAAAGCAGGCTCCAATATGGGGAGGCGGGTAATCCTTGGTGTGCCAAATCCAACAGTGCAAAAAAGCACGCCCAATCAGAGTGACTGGGCATGTTAGGTAGGGCTTACCATAACACTGCCATACACCAAGTGTGCAAACCAACTCTCTCATAGTCCTGGAGGATAGAAAGCCAAACCAAGGTGTCAACAGATCTGTTCATTGGAAGCGAAGCTCCATTTTTGCCTTGACTAGATTCCAGGGGCAGCTGACAAGCCTTGGTGTTCCTTCACTTGATGCTAACTCCAAATTCTGCCTCAGTCACTAGTTGGCCATCTTTCTCCTGTGTCTTCAAGAGTCCAAGCAGTCAGAACACATCTTGACTTTCCTATGTTTCTAAGGACCCTACTTTAGAATAAAGTCACACTAAAGTCACACTGATATAGAGGGATAGAGGAAACATACACTCTGGGCACACAGTTTAATTCATAGCATCAGTTGATAAAATTACTTCTGAGTCTTAGCCATTTTAACACTCAAGGTTTTGATCATTTGCACCAAGCAAGAGGTAGAGCCGTGGCTTGTGTTTAAGCATCTTAATATCTTCAGAGTCTAAGTCAACACTAAAACTAAACACTGGGTCTTCAGATCAGCTAACCACGTGCCTGAACTCTACACTGGCCATGAGTTTTTCAAAACCAAAGCACTGTGGCTTGGAGCTGAGACAGAGGGTTAAGTGCCTGCCTCACAGCCACTGTATATAACATGCCCAAATGAACCAACCAAATTTCAGTCAGTGATTAGGCTAAGAGATGACTGTCAACTTGACTGCATTGAGAATTACTGAGAGGGTTTGCAGGAATTCTGCTGTGGGCATATCTGTTTAGGCATTTCCAGGGAAGAATAACGGAAGAGAGAAAACTCACCCTGAATCTGAGCAGAACCATGCTACACCAGGGGCTTGGACTAATGAATGGGAAAAGGAGGAGAAAGCCAGCAAGAGAGCTGAATTCACCACTCTGTTTCACCATGTCTTCCTCGACCCAATAGTCTGAACCATCTGAAAGCATGAGCCAAAATAAACCCTTCCTCCTTTAAGTTATCTTTGTCTAACTAGCCACAGAGACAGAAAAGTAATTAACACAAGTCACGGATTGTGTGTGTGGCTGATTTCATGGTTTCTCTACGACTGAACACTCACCTCGTGTGGCAACGAGAGGCCATTTGCACCTCCCCAGGCATTGAATGTCCAGCTTTGAGCATCGGCCATGAATCTTTCACATGTAGAGTGTCTATAGCAGGGCTGTCACCCCTGATTACCCTAGATATGGGGAAATGGCCTGATCTCTATAGGCTCACTTTAAATGAAAACCATGTCCGAACCAGTGGAGAAAACCAACTGAAAGACAGCCAGGGCTCCAGGCAGGAAGGGAAATGGTGGCCTAGGTGGGACTGAAATCCAAACTTCTGCAGAAAGAGATGGTATTCCTTTACAAAGCTCATTTGGCCCTGGTCCAAGTTGCTTCCTCTAGATCCTCAAAAAACTTGGCAATGCCACTAGCCATGGTTCACGGCGTTTAAGCTGACTAACTACCAGGCCCAGTGCACACACAGAGAACCCTACTACCTAAAAACATGGATAGGTACTTCTGAGCAGCTGAAATTTCAAGAAAGGCAGACTAGAGGTTGAATCTCTCAGCACACACTTCTCAGCACTTTCCAGCAGTAGGTGGATTTGTTCCCCGTGGCTGATGTGACAAATGGACACCAGCTAAGGCTTAAAAACAGAACCAAAAATGCATTCTCCTGGTCAGGGAAAGCAGAATCTGTGCCAGCGGGCACACGACAGCTTGTGCTGCACTACTCTAGTCTCTGGTGGTTTTCATAAGTTTTTTTCTCTGTGTGTCTGTCTCCCTATAACCTTCTCCCTGTGTCTCTGTCTCAAGCCTTTCTCTCCTCTCTGTGAAGAGACACTAGACATTAGATTAAGTGCCCACCCTAAATGTAAGATGGTCTCATTGCAAGATTCTCGACCTCACAATATATACAAAGACCCTACCTCCAAATAAAAACACATGAACAGTTATGAAGAGCTAAAACGCAGTCATATCTGTGGGCGTTTGAGGAGCAGAATTCCATTCGTTGCAGTACATTGAAGACCCAGAAACTTGCCCTTTTATGAGCATCCAGAATAACTCCACTCTTCAGGCCTCGTTTTGAGAAAGCTGAGCCATTTGCCTCTGATACAAAAGTGGACTAAACATGGCCCCCTGCCTAGGAAGGCATGCCGTTTATGAGAGCTGCAGATAGATCACACAAAGCACTGCCCAGACAGACCAGAACTCAAGTCCTGTTTCCTCCACTTTCAAGCTGTGAGGCTTAGAAGTACTTCCTTGCCCTGTCTGAGCCCCGACTCCCATCCTGCTTGAGAAGTGATTCCTATATAAATGAATGAGGCTCAACAGCTGAGGAAACCATGGTTTTCTGTACTGTAACTGACATGAAGGGCGCAGTCAAGAGACAGGCATGAGTACCAAAGGCAGAAAGCAAATTCTGCTCATGCTCACACGGTAGGGGTCTTTAATAAACATCTACGAAACAACAAATTCCATTCTTTTATAGCATGTAGACTGTGATAGCTAGGAACGTATACAAAATTATAAACTTAAGACATAAAAATTTTAATGTATTTTTATAGTACGATTGCATGGCTCTTGTACGTTATAATATCAACAAGACTTTGGGTGGATGGGACAACTTTTAAAAGACCCATTTCAGGATCTGTGGGCTTATTTAGCAAACATTTATTAATTACTTCTGTGTAGGGAGTTCAAAGTATAGGCTTTGGAGAGCCAATTAAAAAACCCAGGCTAGCTAGGATACCGCTCCCATGCAACGTGGGCAGTCCGAGTAAACACCTGCCGCTGGGAGACACCCTGGAGGGACACCTGGTACAATTCAGCTTTGATTACAGTCCTTTCCTCAAGACGTTTCTTATTGTTTATTGAGTGACTTCCTTCCCAGACTACACCAGTAAACTTCCTGTGTGTTTTGAAGGCAGGAGGTGTGAAGTGTCTTCTGAATCGGTGACCACTGAATTCTAAGCACAGAACAGTGTAAGTAACTTCTTGTTTACTGTCTATTCGTTTAGAGGGAGACAGGGTCTTATGCAGAGCTTAGAACTCACTGTGTAGCAGAAGATGGCCTTGGACTCCTGATCCTCCTGCCTCTACCTCTACCAAGTGCTGGGATCACAGGTGTGCATCCCCGTGGTGAGCTAATGTGCTTGATTGGTAATAACCAATCCCAACACAGATCTACTGGAACAAGAATATTGTACCTTCCATGTCAGAACCCAGTACTGGACTTCCATGGAGACACTGCCCCCATCATCTTTTCCTACTGTGGATGATTCTGGATGGGCCCAGACATGAGATTCCCAGTGGATCTATTCCTTGACATAAAGCTGTATTACAGATAAGACAGCCTGACAGAGAAGGTGGAGCTGGTCATGGGCAGAGATACAGGGATCATCCTTTCCAATGCTAGACCAATGCTTAAAGGAACTAAACTAAGTGGCCCTAAGTGGTGGAGTTCATTGCTCTACACACACTGGTGTTAAATGGCTAGATAACTGGAGGAACCATCCACACAGCTGAGGGAGGTGAATGGGAGCTTGCTAGGGGAAGAAAGACATCACCATCCCTCTCACCTGGAAAAGCTAATGGCCGCACCTGAGCCAACAAACTCTGGGTGAATTCAAGGGGTGGGGGGTGACCTAAGAGTCTGAAAGCTCCCTTCTGGTCCATTCGCTGGGGAGGGCGTGGTGTTGTCACTATCCACAGGTCAAATCACCTCTGTACCTATGTCACTTTCCTTGGAGAAATAAATGGCTTCACTACCACACACACACACACACACACACACACACACACACACACACACACACACACACACACACACACACACTGTAGGTGCAGGAAAGGAGCTGAGTGAATGGAGTAAGTGAACTCATGAACCAGTTACTGCCAAGGACGCCAAACTCTTTCACCCAAACCGCTACTCCAAGTCGTATCACCTGCCCAGTTGTTACCCAAGGGCCCGGATGGTCCCTCAGGCGTCACCTTTTCAGCACCAGGAATCGTCCAATCGCCTGCTTCAAAAACAGTGGTGACTAGGCAGGCAGGTGGGGCTTGGCTCTTTCCCCTCCCGGATCCCAGGGCTTCTCAGTCTCTCCAATCCTAGGCCAAACACTGGCGAGCGAAAGGCCCCTCCCCAAAGCCTGGCACCAGATGGTGCGGGAGATCGCGGCGCCCCCGCAGGCCTGAAAGTGCGGGATGGACCGTGCACCTGCAGGTCCTGCTGCGGCCACCTGCTACCCGCCCTCGCGGGGCTTGGGAACCCGCTGCAGCCGCTCCAGAGGCCGACCCGGAGCCCCGGCCTCACCTCGCTCACCAGCCCCTGCCAGTCGCTCTCGGTCCGATCGCCGTCCATGTCCCCTCCGGCTTGCGCGAACAGGCTGCACGGACGCCTCCCTTCTCCTCCTCCGGCTCTTGTCGCCGCCGCCGCCACCCCGACCCCGCGCAGCCCAGAGAGGGCCCGGCACCTCCGAGCCTCCGCGCCGCCGCCTCCCGCGACCGCCCGCGCCGCTGCCTCCACGTCAGCCTCCGCGGAGGAAAGGGAGGAGGAGCCGGCCCCAACCACTGCCCTACAGTGACTCGGGGCAGGCGCCAGCCGGGACACCCCGGGGACCCCAGGCCACCAGCTGTGTCTCCTAGAGAAGGGAGCCTGCTTGTGAGTCTTCACACAACCCCAGACTCTAGCATTCCCAGGCCTACGGTGAGGGAGGGAGGCTGGCGAACAGGTGGGTGTCACCCCCACACTGAGAAGCCAAACTCCCCTAACCAGCCATCTCCTGTCAGGTCAGGACTCTACCACTGGAATTGAAGCTCCACCAAGGAAGGGCCTCTCTTTTCCCTGAGTAAGCTTTGGAACAACCTTGGCAGGCAGTAGATATTCTGCACATTTTGGTTGAGCATATGAATGAAACCCTCCACGTTGTACACTTACTCTGATTTTTAAAGTGACCAACATTTCTTTTTAAGTATCTGACGTCGTAATAGAACGCAAGTACAAAACTAGGAAATAAAACTTTAGATTCTGAATAGGGCCAAAAAGCTTGATGGTGGGACTGAAGATTGTGCTATTCAGGGTTCTAGGTGGAAGAGGAGGTGGAAAGACTGTAAGAGAGAGATAGTGGATGACTTCAAGGAAACATTTTGCAAGCACAACAGGGCTCCTATGGACTCTCAAAACCCATACAAGCCCAAGTCAGACACAAAACTCCTAGCACTGAGTAGAGACATGGCCACAATGTCCTACCCTCACCAAGAAGTTATTTGCAGTCAATAGCTCCTGGGAGAGGGAAAATCAGTTTTCTTAAACATTTCAAACACCCTGTAAGGCAGGCCCCATGTTCGGTCATAGTCAGCCAAGAGGATAGAACGCCATGATTTTTTTTAATGCTTTTGTTTGTTGATTGGTTTTTAAGAGAGAGAAAGAATAAGAAGTTGGGGGTGGAGAGAAAGGGGCCTAGGAGGATTTGAAGAAGAGGAAAGAATATAAGAATATTCAAAATCTATTGTATGAAATTTTCAAAAAAAAATAAATAAAAACATCTTTACAAAGATAATTCCATTAAACTTTCACAGGAGGGAAGACTAGCGAATTCCAGAGGGACCCTCACGTGAGTGCTATGTGACCCCTCCCCTCCATAGTTGCCAACAAAACCTTTCCATACTTGGGGAGGACACAGCTTGTACAAGTGAGTAGGCAGCCTGAGAAGTTGATAAATCCATCTGACAGTGGTAGAAGCCTCATGGCCAACATGGACCTACATTTTTAGTTCCTACTGACCGTGGATCAGTTCTGTGACATAGATGTTCTCTTTCTTATCAGCTATGGCAACTGAGTGCTGAAATGTGGAGGAATGGCCTCAGCCCCAGCATGCCATATGGTGAAATATCACACCTGAGAATAGGAGAGAGGCCGAGCTCTGCTCTTGGCTTTTCTTCCTTGTTTCCAAGATGGCAGCCTTTCCATTCTCTCTCATCCTGGGCTTGGTCATTTGATCTGCTTTGCCCAAGCAATATTTGTTGTTGTAAAAATATAAAAAATAAAAAAAGTATGGTTGTCTTTTATCCCCACTAGGTCCGGCAACATGGTGCCCCAAGATATCTGTTAGATATCTTAAGTCTCAGTCAGCAAAGTGTCTCACCTGCTCTGCTCCATCCCGTATCACACTGCCAAAAGCCTCTCTCTGAGCCGTCAGCAATCTCTCTACCTAGCTAGTTCCCAAGGCAGGTTTCTATGCCAGAAACACACATCCCAATTCCACAGCGGCCCAGTGTCTCCAGCCACTCCACTGCACACTTTCCTACACTCAAACCGTCACATAAAGAAACACACAACACAATAACCTTTGACCCAATTGATAAGATATAATTGCCCACCTAAACATACAAAGCCCATACACACCATCCCTTAAGAACATTAATAACAACCTGTAAAGGTACAATGTGGAATCTTAACGTCACCTGCCATATTGTCCTGCCACAGCTTCTCTCCCTGTCCTTCCTGTTTCTTCCCCTTTTCATTCCAGTTTCCTCCTCTTCCTTCAAACTTCTCTCCCACCCATCCTTCCATCTCATCTAATGACAGGCCTCCTTCTATCATGTACCTGCCCCTCACCTGTGTTTTACAAATTCAATGGGGCGAAGGTTCTGGTGAAGTCACCTGAGTCCTGAGTAGTGACTAGGCAGCTGTCCTTGGGGCAGTGGAATTAGCATCAAAATACAGATAACTCCAGGGCAAACCACAACAAATATTTACAAATGTTTTGTAATAATCAAGTTATTAAGCACCTTTGGGGGTTAGGGCTTAGTTTTGCATAGTACTCCTGGGAACACTTCCATGAAAGCAGTCCCAGAATGGCTTACTGAATGTCATTGGACTCCCTAGACAGACGGCCACCAACCAACCACCACATGTGTGAAGTCCCCTCTGACACAAGTGTCTGAGTAAGTCCAGCTAAGACAACAGAAGAACTGCACAGCTAGCCTTACCCAATTTGACGACCCACAACTCAGGCAGTAAATAAGCAGTGCCTAAGCCCCTGTGTTCAGGGCTGGCCTGCTGTATATCAGCAGGTAACCGGGATAGTAGGTAGTGGCACTGTCAGTGAATAAAGGTCCTGGGTGTTGAGCTCTCCCTGTCAGCCCTTAGAGGAGCATCTGTGCCTGACATCACAGCCTGGTTCTTATGGTGGTTTGAATAGGAATGGCCCCCATGCACTCATTGGTTTTGAATACTTGGTGACCAGGGAATGACACTACTAAGAGGTGTGGTTGGAGGAGGTGTGTTGTGGCCTCTTCTCTCAGCTCCTTCTCCAGCACCAGGTCTGCCTGCACACTGCCATGAAGGTATTGACCTAAACCTCAGAGCTGTGAACCAGCCCCAATTAAATGTTTTTATAAGAGTCTCCATGGTCGTAGTGTCTCTTCACAGTAACAGAAACCCTACGATGGATCCCATCCACAAAAGTTTCTACAATAGACTGACGGACTGGGAAGGGACTATGGCCAAGAAGCCAGCCTATCTGTGGGTTTTTTGGGGGGTTTGTACCTGAACTCACCCTAGAAAAGGTGAAGAACACTGTAGTCCATGATCCCTGTCCTGATGGTGTTCAGACTAATGCTCTAGAGAATTGGGGAAGGGGCGGAAGAATAAAGTAATATGCTACTGAATCCTCTGGTCTTCTCATCATTCTAGCCCACCTAGCTCACTGTCTTTGCAATCCAAGAGGCTGGAAGGAGGTCATCCTACAGCAGAACCTCTAGGGTTAATTAACTCAATGCCAAGCACTTACTCCTAACAGCCTGTCTCTTACCTAAAAAGCAAGGTACTGTCTGCCAATATATTGCCCTCTGGCAAACCATCTGCTTCCATTCTGACCTGTCGATGAAATAGACTGTAGGGAGAGTGGGCAGATCTGGGCCATCTGCCTTGCTCTCTCCTGGCCTTCAGGTGGGAAAGCCCTTTTCTGGATACCTGGGTTAGCAGAGTCTGTAAGCTCAGCTGCTGCATGAAGCCATCACTGATATTTTAGGCAGCAGGATGGGCAATCAATGGAGTGCTAAGAGCCGAGAAGCCTTCATTTGGAAGCCATGGACCTTTAAGACAACTCTCTGTGATTTGCTTTCTTTCCCTGAAAATAACAGACAACGATCGAAGTATTTCAAAGGAAAAAAAAATTGTGCAGGAAATCAAAGTGCATCAGGCCTCTGCCCCACCCCCTCCCTTCCCAGCAGGCTGAGAAACCTTCCAGGGAAGTTGAAACACCTTCCTGAGCTGCTGGGGTTTACTGGAGATTTCATGTGCCAGCTCCCACCGGCTCTGCCGGTGACATGTGATGCAATCACAGAGCGAGGCAGTGGAGCTGCAAGCCATTCTTTTTTATCTCTTTTCATTTATGTAGCCTGACATTGAGTAATAATAATAATTAAATCCAGTTTAAGCTTTTAGGCACCTATACCAGAAGGCCTCTAGACACCTCATCAACAGCAGCCCTGGCTGGTGCAAACAAAGCTAATTATATTGTGGTTAACAGTTTTCAAAGGAAAAAAATAAAATAAAATAAAACCACTTATCAACTGTCTTCACCTCATACAAAAAGCAATCCATTAAATGTCCTACCCAGTGCCCGTTCACATAGGGCCAGTTTAAAGACAGTGACTTTCTGTTCAACTTGCCACCCTGTCACGAAACACAGAAAAACTGGCTTTAGCTTCTGGTTTTACATCCCCTTAGCTTTCTAAAAAAATCATCTCTTGGGACTCAATTTCTTCATATGTATTCATAGCCCCAAGACCAATTTTATTGATTTATTTCTACACACCTAAGGTGGCTAGAGTACCCAGATGCCTTTGAGTGACGCTTCTCACTTTTCACAGTCTAAGAGGGATTTTTAGATAGGAAACTCCAGAATAGTTCAACCTAAGAAATTAAATCAGTATTTACTAATGAAAATAAAACCAAACCAAAAAAAGATCCTGGGAGATTGGGAAAGGAAGAATTCTCTGCTGCACGAGATCATCTGGCCCGGTCCCAAGAGCTTCCGACGCGCAGGGAACCCTCCAGAGCTTTTGGACTTCCACAGTATTGTCTGTTTGGATTTTGGTTGCCCATGTGAAAAATGTCAGAGTTCTCATTAAATGAAAGGAAGTAGTTTTTCTGGAGAGATTTGTGGGCCCTCCCCTTTTGAGCTGTTGAGGCAATAGTCAGGGCTAGTTCTTCCCCTAATCACTGCCTTTCTCCTGCCTGAATTAAGAATCCCAACTTGGAAAAGTAATGATTCTTAATGGTTGTGATTTGCTGGGAGTGGGATGCGCACACGTGTTTCATTGGTGTTACCGAATTTAAACAGTGTGGATAGCTCTTGTTCTAAAGAAAGGCTCATTTTGACCCACCTTACTGGAAGCTTCCATGGGCTTGCTGCTCCGCGTTTTAGCTGAAGACTAATAGGTCTGTAGGTTCCTTGCAAGAGCTTCCTGAACAGCCTTGAGACCTGAGGTCTCCTGGACCATGGGCCTCAATTCTTTGGAAAAACAAGGGTTCATCGCTTCTACTGCTAAGGGACACTCTGGGAGGGAACCTCATTCTTCATTTCCCTGCACAGGGCCAGGCAGCAGAGGAGTAGATAAGGGATTCAGGCCACTTCCTCATTCTCAGCGTGCTGTGTGTGTTAGCTGAAGGAGTTTCTGGGGCCTCCCTGCCATTGCCACTAAGCCCTCCCTGTCCAGCAGCAATCATGCACGCTCACGATCCGCCTCCAGCTCGGCTGGCTGCCAATCAGCGGGGCAACAGGGGGTGGAAGGAAGTTCCACTTCCCGCTGAACCATGCAGAGGTGCTCAGAGCCAGAGTGGGACTGATGACCGCCTGGCAGGCTCCAGGAGCAATTGTCACCCCGAGCGGGAGCACGTCTAGGCGTGATTGGCTTGGGCATTGCGGGAGGCAATAGCGGGGGGAGAGGCGGAGGCAGAAGACAGAGGTTGAGAGAAGGGGGCTGAGATGCCAGGATGCCAGGAGAAAAAGGAAAAGCCCGGGAAATGAGCTGGAGGGGGCGAGGGACTCAGGAAAAGGCTGGGCCTGCGTGCCTTGATGAAGAAGCCAGAAAGAAAAGAACCTCAGGAGGAGACCTGAAAACCCCAGGCGCCAGGGAAAATCTAACCCCAAGCCCTGTGGGAAATGGAGAATCCTGGCCACAGAAAAAGTTAAGGGGAAAAGTCAGATAAAGTCACTCGGCTCTCAGATCACTCAAATTTGTTATACTTATTGATAATGTGTTTCATCTCTTCTGCGAGGGCTGGGGGCCATGATTCAGCACAAAATTGATGTAAATTTATGGAAATGAAAATGCAGAGAAGCTGCAAGCTCCAAGCTGCTGGAGGGCTGGCTGTATGGCCCTCAGCGAGGGGAGGTGACTGCTCTCTGTACTAGGGGAGCTGAAAATAGAAACGTCTGACTCGGGGGCCACTGGCCTCTCCTGCCGACCAGGAACAGGACTGACCCTGTCGCTCTGGAAAACTTAAGGGGAAGAAAAAGTTTAAAAGCTGATGACTGTCGAAAATAAGATCACCTCCCTTGGCGTCCTGTCTCACCTTTGCCTGAGGGTGGGGGACTGATTTTTTACTCAGTGGTTATGGACAGACTTATGTGAGTAGGAAGGGGACCGGGGCGGACCGGGAGGGAGAAGAGAATTATTCTCTAGAACCTACTGTGTGCAGAGACGTAGCTTGTAAAGTGACAGGCATATTTTTTTCCTTCTGCACTGTGAGAGAATCTTTTGACAGAAAGGGTGAAAGGTGGTATTCCAAAGAATTGTCCGGAGCTGGTAAAAGATTTACTTTCCATTAGGCCGTCCTTCAGAACTGCAGATGGGAGATTTCTGTCCCCTACCCTTCATACCAGGTCATGACATTTGTCTATTAATTTGGTTTAATAGACATTTGTCTATTAATGTGGTTCTCCCAAGTCAATAGCAGTCTTTCTGGCCTGGCAGTGCGGGAAGGGGGTGGGGGGCAGCTTTCATCTAGGAATTGCCTCTCTGGGCCAGACCTTGCTTTGCAGTTTGCAATTGAATTGAAATAGGAGAGTCAACACGCCAAGGGCAGGAGAATGTCTCAGTAACAGAATGCTCACCCAGCATATATGAGCCTCGGGTGTCATCCCCAGCACTGCCAAAAATAAAAAAAAAATTTAAAAATTTTAAAAACACCACCAAGATGCAGTCCCAGGCCAAAGAGTATCACTTTCCCTTCATCCCTGTTGTTTAAAATACTTCAGAAGACCAAGGGATCAAGATGTAGACCTCTCAGCTCTTCCAGGTCCGTGACTGCCTGCACACTACCATGCTTTGTGCCATGATAATGGATTAAGTCTCTGAACCTGTAAGCCAGCCCCAATTGAATGTTGTCCTTTCTAAGAGTTGTCTTGGTCATGGTGTCTCGTCACAGCAATGAAACCTTAACTAGGATGAGGAAGTTATCTGAAACCCAAGGTCATGGCATGTAGGGATGGTGAGGCAGATGTCTCATAGGCTGGGTCTGATCTCATCACATCGAGAGCTTATGTGAGGCAAAAACTGTCATTCCTCGGTGACATTCATACAGTGGCTTCAAACTCACTGAGTCAAATTTCTTTTTTGCTCTCCAACAGAAAAGATGGCAAGCATGATTTCTAGGTGGCGCGTGCCAGCAAGGATGACCGCCAGCTCATAATTTTCTTATTAAATTTCTTTCTAATTAAATTAATTAAAATTTAATTTTAATAAAAGAAATTTAATTATAAATTTCTTAGTACAACTAAGACCTAAATGTCTTCTTTTTGAGGGAGAAAGCACATGTATTAACTATCTGTGTTTTCACCCAGCACAGCTGTTACCACTTCTTAGGACCTTTCTTCCCATGAAATAGAAAAGGCTACGGTAAGATGCTATGCTGGCTAGTGTTTATGTCAAGCTGACACAGGATATAGTCATTTGGGGAAAAGGAACCTCAATTGAGAAAATCCCTTTGGCACATTGCCTATGGATCATTTTCTTGATTAATGATTGAATAGAGTAGGCCCATTGCACAGATGACAGTGCAGCTACTAGATGGTTGGTCCTGGCTGGTATAAGAAAGCAGACTAAGCAAACACGACAGTAAGGTACCCTCCTCCATGGCCTCTGCCTCAGTTCCTGCCTTGACTTCCTGCCCTGACTTCCCTGAATGATAGACCATAATCTCTAAGACTAAATGAACCCTTTCCTCCCTGTAACCTTTCTTTTCTATGTTCACTCCGGTTCTCAAATAATGACACAGAGGATTATTTATTTATGAGTTAATGCCTAGGCCTTAATCTAGGCTTGTTCCCCAATGAAAAGGCACAACACCCACTTGTACCAGTCTACATCTTTCACATGGCTGGTTACCTCTCATTTTCATACCACACCTGACTCCTTCCCAGAGTCCCCATCTCTCTGCCAGATGTCCCAGCCTTTCTCTCCTGCCTTGCTTTGGCCAACCAGCCCTTTAGTAACAAGCAATGCCTTTACACAGTGCACAAGAGATTATCCCTTCACCTCCCCACGTTATTTTTGGTCATGGTATTTGTCACAGCAGTAGAAACCTAACGAAGACAGGTGATATTAGAGCCTTGGTGGTTTCTCCTTTGACAAACAGCATTTAATTCGTTCAACTAGGATTTCTTGAGCACGTCTTAGGTGCTGAGCTAGGCTGTAAGCTAGGACCAGTGCTGCAACCTCAACTTCTTGGGGCGTAACAGGCAGATCCCCAGCAGCACTGGAGAACTGGGACCACCTGAGGATTGGATGCCCAGGCTACTATGTGACATCCAATCTGCCTGTCCAGCAAGTGATTTGATATACTTAAAAATGAAAGTGATGTAGGAAGACCCCTCAGCAAATAAAGTGCTTGTCCTGTAAACATGTGAACCTGAGTTCAATCGCCAGAACCTGTGCTTTAAAAAAAATACCTAATATTCAAATTCTAGACAGATGGCTCAGTAGCTATGAGCACTCCCCTTTCTTCCAAAGGACCTGAGTTCAGTTCTCAGCACCCCATCAAACAACTTAAAACTATTTGGACTACAGGTCCAACAGATCCAACTCCATCTTCTGGACTCTGTATACACACACACAGACACACACACACAGACACACAGACACACACACACAGACACACACACACAGACACACACAGGGCAGGGAGGTGGTGAGGGGATATGAGATCTTTAAAACAAACAAAACATAGCCTGTGTGCTGGTGCAGACTTGTAATCCCAGTACTGGGGATGAGATCCCTGGGGCTTGCTGACAAGCCAGCCTAGCTTTCTTGACAAACATCAAACCAGTGGGAAACTGTCTTAGAAAAACAAAATGGATGGCATCAGAGGAACAACAGCTGAATCGTCATCCTCTGGCCTCCATGTATGTGAACTCACTCCTGCATTTGCACATGTATGAACTCACACACATTTGTAAGTGGGTAAATTTCATGCTTGTCATAGGTACATATTTTTAACACTCTTTGGAGAAAAATGTTTAAAAACAGAAAACTAGGTCCACTCAAGAATGACAGGAAGGTGAGCTGGAGGACTGAAGACACAGCAAGCAGGACTGAAGAGAATCTACTCAGCAGATCCTGGGATGTCTGTAAAGGAGGGAGCATTGCCCCTATGGAAGATGGGAAGTAGAAATGGGACAAAACTCAGGGGAAAACAAACAAACAAAAACCAGTGGGTCGGGCAGTGAGAGGAAGGGCCTAGGCAGCATGGCCTAGTGTTTAGTCTCCTCATCTCTACAATGAGTAAGTTGGGCCACATGATCTGGATGTCCTGAAGGTCACAGAGATTAAGTTTACATTTGACTTAGACTCTACATAGAGCTTAGTGATGGTGCTGTAACTGTCCTCCAAAGAAGGCCATAGAATATCCACTGCCTTAGCTACTTTTCTGTTACTGTGCTAAGAAGCCATGACCAAAGTGTCTTGGTCACTCTTCTATTGCTATGAAGAGGCATCATGACCACTGAGACTCTTATAAAGGAATGCATTTAATTGGAGGCTCGAGTATAGTTTTAGAAGGTTGATTTAGTATCTTCATGGCAGGAAGCAGACAAGCATGGCACTGGAGCAGTAGCTGAAAGCTTTACATCCTGATCCACAGGCATCAGGCAGAGAAAAAGGAGACTGGGCCTGGTGTAAGTGTCTGAAGTCTCAAAACTCCAATGACAAACCTCCTCCAACAAGACCACACCTCTTAATCCTTCCCAACCGGTCCACTAACTGGGAACCAAGCATTTAAACCTATGAGCTTGTGGAAGGGGATGGAATGGCATTCTCCTTCAAGCTACCATAGCAATTCATAGAATGAAGAATTAATTTGGCCTTATGGTTCCAGAAAGATCAGAGGCCACCACCACCGTGGTTGAAAAGCAGTGGAGAAGCCTACAGGCATGGTAGATATAGGTCAGCAGCTGAGAGCTCACATCTGATACCATAACATGAAGCAGAGAGACTGAACAGGGCTGGAACACGGCCTTGAGACTGCAAAGCCTACCCCCATGAACTTTAACAAACACTCTGCACCTCAGTGAACCTTCATCAACTATGTCATTATTGACAGAGAATGTTCCCAGGCCTCATATTGATCAGGGTCATTAGTTGACATCCTCCTTGCTGTGATTAAATATCAGAAACTATGCAAAGAAATAAAGACCTACTTTGGCTCAGAGTTTGAGAGGTTCCAGCCATGGTCAGCTAGCTCCACTGTTTCTAGACTGTGGTGAGTCAGAACATCCTGGCAGAAGGGTAGGGTTCTCTATTGCAAAGTTGCTTTCTCATCGGGGTCAGGGAGCAAAGAGAGCCAGAGGGAGAAAGAATGAAATTTAGGTCACAAAAATAATTGCTCCCAAAAGGCCTACTACCTCCAACTAGGCCCCACCTCTAGCTGTTTCTACCACTTCCTAATAATGTAACCAAGCTATGAATCTACCCATGGATAAATCCATTGATGAGGATGTAGACAGCATGATCCAGTTACCTGTTAATGATTGGAACCAGCTGGAACCTAAGCTTCAGGATATGAACCTATGGCTTCCTATCCAAATTACAAAGGTAGGTCTCCTGGATAGTTCTATGTCAACTTTGACACAAGCCAGAGTCATCAGAGAGGAAGGAACCTCTAGTGAGAAAATGTTTCCATAAGACTGGGCTTTAGTGAAGCCTATAGGGCATTTTCTTAATTAGTTATTGATGTAGATAGGCTCAGCTCGTTGTGGGTGGGGCCACCCTTGGACAGGTGGTCCTGAGTTCTATAAAAAAAAAAAAAGAAAGAAAGAAAAGCAGGCCAAACAAACCTAGGGGAGCAAGCCAGTAAGCAGCATTAACTTCATGGACTCTGCATCAGTTCCAGCTTCCAGGGTCATGTCCTGTTTGAGTTCCTGCCCCCCTGACTTCCTTCAACGATAGACAGTGAAATGAAAGCATAAGCCAAACAAACATTTCTTTCCCCCACCTCTCGATCCCGCCAAGTTGTTTCATGGTGTTTTGTCAGCAATAGTGATCCCAAGTAAGACAGTAGAGTAAAGCCAGAAAGGCTCGCTTGGCCAAGCAGTATCAAAGCACATCCATTAATATTAGTAACAGCTGACCCACTATCCTTCAAGAAGCCTTTCCCCTCACTCCTGTCTCCAATGAGCACCTAGTCCAGGAAAGCCCAACATGGGCACTACCCAGGGCCTCTTTTCCTAAGAGCTCTCCATGGCTGCTCCTCAGTGCCTCCCTCCCCATGATCTCCATAGCCCAAGTTACCCAAGCTCTGAAGACGGAGAGAGGGCCCTGGCACAACTGGTGTTAGAACTTCAGCAAGTCAATGCTTGATGCTGGTCTCACCATGCAGGACAGGTGCTGGCCCTTAGCAGTTACTGTGTCTATTGTGACTAGTGTGTGGCACTATGGGAATAGCGTCTCTGCTGGGCACCTGTGGGCTGTTGAAAATCGGGTGTCCTGCTTGCATTCAGAAAAGGAAAGTAAGGATTCTAAAGAGTTTTAAGTGACTGCAAGAACACTACCTAACCATTGAGAAGAGGATTTGTGCACCTCACCATTGCGCCAGGCAAATGTGTTGATTTACTAGGGGTGCTGCTACCCTAAGCTGGGTGATTTTAAAAGACAATTTGATTGTCCTGCAATTCTAGATACATGAATTCCAAAGTTCAAAATGTTGGCAGGGTCAGAGATCTCTTTTCACAGCTGTTGTCTATCTCTGCTCTTGGTCCCTTTCCATCATCCTGTGTCTACATTTCCTCTCTTTGTAGAGACCCCAGCAACATTGCATTGGTGTCCACCTACTCTAGTGTGACCTCATTTTAACTAATTACATCAGCAATGACCTTATTGCCAAAGGTCACATCTGGAGTATTAAGGATCAGAACAATTCAACATATGAGTTGGAAAGGGAGACACAACCTAAAGACTGCACTTTCAATGTGATGTCTCCCTACCTCTCTGTATAACATATCCACTGGGTCCTGACGAATGCTTCGCCATTCCCAAGGCTCCCCCTGGCCTCATCCAGAAGTTCCAGTGGGTAACCACACAGTATTTATTTGCCTTCACCCCATGTAACTCGCTTGTGTTGGTTCTAACAACCCATTCTGATATCTGGCTGAAGGCTGTGAAATGGGCATTTTTACCTCTTTTTTTTTTCTATGTTTCTTTGATGTCCTCAAGCTCACTGCTGGGCCTACGATCAGCAAGTGCCCGGTGAGTTGGCCTTTGTTCCTGTAGCAATTCACTGAACTGCAGCTTGCAAGATTCTGAGTTGCCACTCACATCTGATGAGTCCCTTCCGAGCACCAAGGAGCCACTTCATAGGCTCTCTCTGCCAAGTGCTGTGGGAAGATTCTACCTGCAGAACTTGTCTCTCACCAGGGCTCCCTTCTGTGACTGTGAGATGACTGTCTGGCTCCCCCCCACACCTGTGAAATACAGTCACCTTGGTCTCAGACACAGCGTCCTCAGACTTGGAAACTCATTGGACCAAAAATGTCTACAACTTATTTTTTCCCCTTATATTTTCTTTTTTGTATTGATTTTCCATTTTTAGCACAAGATTGATCACCAGCAAAATACCAATTTACATACAGATTCTGCTAAACTCAGCATCCTACATTACTTGGAACTTTTTCGTCCATAAACCAATTTTTTAAAGAGAGAGCTTCTATTATCAGAAGCATCTCTGGTGACACTCAGGTCGCTTGGGAACAGACCCAGGAGAAACACAGCCAGGTCCGGGAAAGACCAGTTGACTTGTATGCATGAAAAGTCAAGGAGCCAGGGATGCATGTGGACAGGTAACATGTTGCCTAATTCAATGGATGCTATCATGAAACTGACAAGCCTTGGGCAGCTATCTAAGAAGGTCATTCGATAGCACTCAACAAGCACATTCTATGAGAATGAGATAGGGCATTGTTTAGGTACTGGGGATAGGGAAGAGCCCAGAGATCAGGATGTCTGGGTGATTGCTATAGGACAGTGGGGAAGTACATTTCAAACAACTGTGCAAATAATGGTTTAAAATTCCAAGTAGGCTTAAATTTTAAAAATCACATAGGGTTGTTAGGACAGTGTATAATATAGGAAATTTGAGTCACTGTAAGTAAGACCTGAGGATATGTAAAAATTAGCTAGCAGTGGCAGAGCTAAACGAGGCTCTGGCAGGATGAGGAAGAGTAGGAGTAGACTGGGTGAAAACATATGGGCCAGAGAACAGTAGGGAAGGCCATGGTAACAGACTGGGTGAGAGGGGCACCCTGAGCCTAAGCCAAAATAAGGACATTGGGATCTACCATACAAACCCCAGGAGCCCCTGCACAGTACATTGAAACCAGACTGTAGTACAGAGACCCAAATATACAGTGACTTGACCAAGAGAATTCTATTCATATGCAAGATTGCTGTGTTTGAGGAGACCCATGTGAATAGGGCATAGGTAGAGCTCAGTTTAACAGATTTAGTCTTTGTGTGCTCAAAGACCATGGGAAAGAAAGAGCCTCCCAGTGATACCAGCCCCAATTACCAAATCTCCCCACCTGTGTCCCCAAGGATCATGGAGATAAGCATGCCCAGTCTACTGTGCTCTTGGTGGATTCTTGATTATAGTCTCTTTCACTACAATGAGGTGTCCCCACACCATGGGGGCTGAGATGACCTATGCAACAACAGAAACTGGAGCCGTGCATCTGATTTTGACTTAATATCTGTCCGAAAGAGAGTCTGATCTAACAGGCTTCTAAGAGTCTTCATAACTACAAAGTCTTGGAAATCTGATCTTATCACCATGGGGCTCAAAACCCTTTGGGTCAGCACAAGGCCCTCCTAGAGGCCATATTTCCCATGTTCCTTTGTGGTGGCTTCAAGTTCATGAAGTGCCATGAAAGCTCAAGAGTGACAATACCAGTAAAAACTGTAGAAACTGCATTACCTCATGTGCTGGCTCTATCCCTGAAAGTCATGTAGTACCATTTCCACCACATTGGAAAACTATATGGAAATCAAAACTGGATCTCAGCCCCAGCTTTTGGAGGGAAGAGTGTTAAGATGATGTCTTGGGGGATCTTGGGAATGGGAGAGTTACTGCAGCCATCTTAGCAAAACACATTCTGCCCAAGAGCCACACACACTGGCCACAATACCTACCACACATGCAAGCAAAATAGTCCTTTCTCTCCAAAGGCACACAACATCTCATCCTGTAACTGTACCAGGTGCAAGTCCAGACCCCCATCCTTTAAATCTTGTCCAAGCATAGATGAGACTCCTCGAGGACAGCTTTTTAAAGTTAACATCCTTACGTATCCTTCATCCTGCTCCTTACATCTGAAGTTGGAAGACATACATTATTTGTCCTCTGCTCTCTTTGCAGCATTTGGCCCTGCCCTTTGAGCTATCATTCTTTTCCCATAAATCCAGGCCAATGCATGCATTGGACTACACTTGCCAGTCCAAGTTTCTTGCCCTTCCAAGTGTGGGGGTCAAAAGGCTTCTTTGAATGTTAGTTTTCATTTTTTCCCACTAAGTCAGAGTTGACATATTCCTTATGAAAATATTATTGCTTGTTGTTACTGTTGCTGTTGTAGCTATGTATCAGTATGGAGTCAGCTCTTCCAACCACATCTGCCCATCATTTTAGGAGAGTCCCCACCTCTGTCCTGGATCAATGAGGGACAGGCCCACAAGACTCTCTGAAGCGTCATTGCATAATGAAGAAAATCAACAAGACACACTACAGATATGCAGAATGAAGATAAAGAGTGTCCCACTAGAAGGTAGAGAGCCCTGGATCTTTTGGAGAACCAAATGGGAATCTTACAGATTTTACTGAGTATTGTCCAGAGCCCACTTCTAAGCTTTGGGGTCTTTCTGCGTTATGCACTGTAGTGGAATTACTTGCTCTAGCCCCCCCCCCCAACGCCACCTGGAACCCTAAGAAGCCATGCTTTATCCCACTCCTCTCATACTGTTTCAGGCAGCTGCAAGTTGGGCAATACCCTGAACCTTCTGTCTCGATGTCAGATTTGATGGACACACTCTCTCTATGCGTTCTCTCAGAAGCAGTTTTGCTGAGTTCCTTCCCACTGTGTAAGACTGATGCCCCTTCCATCAGCTTCTGGTCTTGTTTCCAGTAAACCTTCAACAATCTCCTTGAGGCATGCGCATCTCACCTGCCCTGCCCTCGAAATGGTCTCCCAGATCGTGTCTGCTGCTGCACTCATGCCCAATGCATCCTACTTCATTTATAATCATCTCTCATTTCCAGATTCTGAATTTCTGTTCCACATTCTGTTTCTGTGGTTACCCAATCTGTTCCTATTATTTCTAACATTGGCACAAAGTAACCATTGTACTATATGCATAGATTATGTGCGTCTCTGTCCTGGGTCTCAGCTGGAAATACTCAAAGGTTGGAAATGACTTCAGACTGGGAGTTTGGGTCATTGCAGGACCTCTTCAATCAAATGTTGGGCACATAAACGGAGAGAACTCATAAACTACAACTAGGGTTCCAACATGGGGTCCCTCCAGCTCCTAACAGCATGGCTACCTCCAGACAGGCCAGCTTCTTGCAAAACAGCCTGGCTCTGGTGTGAATAGTCTAATGGGCAGGCAGCAACGGTATGACCCTTAAGACTCAATCAGATTTGGAAATCCTGCATTGTCTCTTATGCAAAGATTGCTTGGTTATAAGAAGCCCTAAGCCACTTGGACTCTAGAGGAAGGGACAAAGAATACCCCTTGCTGGAAGAGTGGCAAGTGACATTGTAGAGGAATCTGTGGGCTGTAAGAGTTTTGAAGCCATCTTTGGAAGACCAGAATGCGCCACATCCTGGCAGACTGTAACTGAGGAAACAGACCTCTGTCCCCTCCTGCTGCTGCACCGATGAGTCAGCAGAATCGTTTGCATGAATGAAGGACCTTATGTTATTAAAAAGGAAAGTTGAAACACAAGGCAAGAAGCCAAATTCAGCCCCAATTGAACATTCTCTGTATTACAAATACAGCATAAATATATGTTTTCCATAGCTCTTGCAAAGCAAACAGCTGCATTTATTTGCGTCCAAAAACATGGAAAAGTTCCAAACTATAAGCAAAAAGGAAGGAACTCAAGAAAATGACTCCCGCTTCTGTAAGTATGAATCTTCATAAAGATGCTTGCAAGTTTGATTGAAGCAGGTGTGGAAACCTTCCAGCCTGAAGTGTACCACTTAACAAATAACCCCCTGCCATATAACGGGGCCGCTCTCAGGGAAATACTTGTACATTTAGCTTAACAGTCAAATGCCTGTTAAGCTTCTTCCTGAGAACTTGAGCCACCAATCCTCTCTCCTATCTCTAACATGTATCAACTCTCGTCTCTCTTCTCTCTCTTCTCTCTTCTCTCTTCTCTCTCTCTCTCTCTCTCTCTCTCTCTCTCTCTCTCTCTCATACACACACACACACACACACACACACACACACACACACACACACTATTGCCCTTTAGAGTTCTTTAGATCCCTTACCAAAGGTACTGGCTGGTTTTATGTGCCAACTTGACACAAGTTAGAGCCATCAGAGAGGAAGGAGCCTCTGTTGAGAAAATACCTCCATGAGATCCAGCTGTAAGGATTTTCTCAATTAGTGATCAGCTGGGGAGGGTCCAGCCCATTGTGGGTGGTGCCAAGCCTGGGTTAGTGGTTCTGGCTTCTATAAGAAAGCATGCTGAGCAAGCCATAGGAAGCAAGTCAGTAAGCAACACCCTCCTGGTTTCTGCATTGGCTCCTGACTCCATGTTTCATGGAGCTCATGAACTCATGCTTCCTACTTGAGTTCTTGTCCTGCTTTCCTTTGATGGTGAACAGCTATGTGGAAGTACAAGCTGAGTAAACCCTTCCCTCTCCAACTTGTTTTTTGGTCATGGTGTTTTGTTGCAGGAATAGAAACCCTGACTAAGACACCAAACTGAGCTAACTAAAATCTCTCTCTCTCTCTCTCTCTCTCTCTCTCGCTCTCTCGCTCTCTCGCTCTCTCGCTCTCTCGCTCTCTCGCTCTCTCGCTCTCTCCCTCTCTCCCTCTCTCCCTCTCTCTCTCTCGCTCTCGCTCTCTGGCTCTCTCGCTCTCTCGCTCTCTCGCTCTCTCCCTCTCTCCCTCTCTCCCTCTCTCCCTCCCTCCCTCTCTCCCTCTCTCCCTCTCTCCCTCTCTCTCGCTCTGTGTGTGTGTGTGTGTGTGTGTGTTTTGTTTGTGTATCTCATACACACTTTCACTTGACTTAACCAGAAAAAACAAACCCAAAAAACCTAAACCCTCAGGGCCCTGATAACTTGTTTGCATCATGAAGTCTATCCTATGTGATTTCATGTGAGTTCCTCCCCTTTGCCCACAAATGAAGATATAGTCTAGAAGAAGGACGAGACTGGAGAACCTTCATAAAACCATTCAAGAACCCCCAACCCATCACATTCCAGCTCTGAGCTGGGAATCTGAAAGTGTCAGATAGTGCATTCCTCCCCAAGATTTGCCATTAGCGAGCGAATGCTTTGAAGAGAGTCTATTACCTCTTTATGTCCTTGCACATAAACTAGGCCTTCTCTGGAAAGCTCAGTTCCGATTGGATTTGCAGTGAAAATCTCTAGTTGTTAGATTTTAAGGGATAAAGAAGGGAAACATCACCGAAGGCTTCCTGTGTGCAAACGCAATCCATAGTGCCTCTCTAGAGACTGCTTGATTGTAGCCGGGGTGGGTACTCAGGGAGGAGGAGGTAACTGAGAGAAAGCTATGGGACAGCAGACACAGGGGTACCTTGGGGGCCCTGCGGAGTGGAGAGTTTGTGTACAGGAGGAATGCTTCAGAACCATCATTTCTATTTCTCCCATTTTCCTCAGGAGCACTCTATCTCTGTCATTAGAGTCACCTGACCAGAATTGGGTGATCAAAAACCTTCACCTCAGCTCCTTCAGTCCCTCTTGCTTTCTCTCTTCCAACCACACAAGCCCAACCCCAGTCTTTCCCCACTTCAGGGCCCACTGTGGTTTGGAGATGAAGTGTGTCCCCCAAAAGACTCATAGGTTGAAGACTTGGTACCCCAGTGATAGTGCTCTTAAGAAGTGATCGACTCACAGGGGTAGTAACGTCATCTATGAGTTAATCCACTAAAGGTTCACACTCATGAGCTACCAACAGTAGATCTGGCTGTAGGAAGCAAATCACTGAGGTCATGGCTTTGTTCTTTTCTCTCTCTCTATTTCTGGAGACCACAAGTTGAGTAGCTTTCCTTGCTACACCTTTCTGGCATGGCATTTCTGTCTCAGCACAACTCTGAAAGCAATGGGTCCAGCCCACCATGGACTGAAATCCCAGGAACCATGAGCCAAAATTAGTGTTTTCTCCCACAAGTTGTTTGTGTCTCCTTTCCCACCACAGCAACTAAAGACTGCCTGACACAGGATGCCGGCATTCAGAATGCCTGAATGCAAACAATTCCAACCTGGAGAGAATAGATTTCTGTTGTTTTCAGCTACCAACTGTTCTGTTGACTTGTGGTGGTGACCCAGGGAAAATGATTCAGATGTTGCGCTGGTCTTCATAGGACAGTGGTCTCTTCCAGTCTCTCTTCAGTGTGTCCAGGATGAGAAACAAGAGCAAGAGAATGGGACAAGCCTCATGTAACAGGCTGGCAGCACACGTGGCATGCTGAGGTGGCATTTATGATCCTGTAGGATTACTAAACTCCACCTGCCAGCCTGCTGAACTTTTGCATGCTTGAGAAGCCAATCTGCCTCATTTAAACAAGGGATTGGTACTTGTATTATGATAACACTCCACCATTGATCCACAAGCGCCTTCAGACTCAGTTCTAGTCCTATCCAGACCTTGCCTAAATGCGATGTTTTAGGACTCCTGTGTTCTCTACAGTGACCTCCAGGGTCCCTGATCTACTAATTCCCAAGACAGCTCGTGATCTGTGGCACTTTTTATTCAGCAAACATCAGCTCACAAAGGCTCATCTGTGAGAGCCAACAGTTCCTCCCTCAGTGAGACAGAGTTCTGAGAGATTCGGAAGTGTTACAAACCCTCTTCTCCCTTCACTTCATTAGCCCACCAACACCATCATTTCCATAATCATCTTTATAATTATTTCAAGTGGGAAAGGAGCAATGTTCCTACCTGATGAAAAGGAGGTGGGGAAAAAATAGAAACGGTTGATAGGTGATTGAATAGCCTCTCACAGAAATGCAAACAACATCGTGTGATTAGGGAGTTTGAGAGACTGGACCTGACACCTTTCCAGCTCAGACTCCCCTCTACAACCCTTGTAGGGCTTTCTATATCAAGGCAGATTTCTGGCTTCCTGCCATAAGAATTCCCTGGTGTTCCCCTGCAGTTCAAAGGTCACCCAGAACACCATAGCATTGTGGAATCCTCCACATATCACCTCCTTGGACTTTCCAAGATGTACAGTACTTTATAATTTATGTCACTAATATCCAGGTGCTACGTAATGACATGGCCAGTGACAGACCACATCTACCACATATATGCTGCTGGTTCCCGAAGGTAATAATGGACTTGAAAAAAAAACATATCACTCAAAGATGCTGTAGTCATAGTAACATCACAGCAGTTGTGAAGATGTGTGTATAACAAACCGACAGCTCTGCCAGTTGTATAAAGACACAGCAATACAATTACAGAGAGCACAGAATACTGGATAATAAACACTTGTGTTACCAGTTTATGTGTTTGTCCCACTGCACTCTTTATCACTGTTTCAGAGTGCACAGCTTCCTTATTGAAAACAGTGCTCTGTACAACAGTATGCTGTCGGCACCAGACTTAACATGTTTCATGTTTATGGCATCTCTTGGCTGCATCATTTTCTCCCACACTTGATTTAATCATGAACCGTTCACTCATCACAACTATAGGAACAACAGGTTATTTATCCGTACACTATCACCTAGTCATACAGAAGGCTATACCACCCAGGTTTGTGTGAGCACGTTCTGTGTTGGTGTCGTACTGACAAAATAGTAAGACCATAGATTTCTCAGAACAATGCTTATCTTTGGACAATGCATTGCTCCCTGTCTTTCTGCCCACATTTAATATGCAAGAAATACATACCTACATAGTTTTACATGCACACATGCACATGCACACACAACACATACACATATATATGTATATATATGTATATACGTGTGTGTGTGTGTGTGTGTATTCTCTTGCTAGATTACAAGCTTAGACTTTGTCACATTCTTCTCCATATCTCTAACTCCAGCTACTGAAAACCATGCTTTTGACAGAAGAAGACCTCAGGGACTGGAAAGGGGGCTCAGCAATTAGGAGCTTGTGCTGCTCCTTCACAGCGTCTTTCGGTGTGATGATCTGAGGGTTCAGGCCCTTTCTGCCTTAGGGATTTGTGACCTTCCATGCAGTTTCCAAGGTCACCATTCTGCCTACATCAAGCATGCTGAAGAGGAAAGAAAATGGAAAATTAGATACAACTGGGTACTGGCCAAGGAAAGGTGATTGATTAGTGTCCCTTTTAGCTGAATATTGGAGGTGACATTTGCCCACATTTCTGGGAAGGAGATGTAAGGTGTTTGGAGGAACACCATCCCTCCCCATCCCTCCCCACCCCTAGCACTGTTCCACAAATACCTTTCTTCTCAACACGTTGCTACTGAAAAGCTGGTACTAAGCTTTGGCTTCCTATTTTTCTAACAGATATTTATTGACTTCTTTTTAAAAATATTTATTTTGTTTTTATTTGTGTGTAGGTGTCTCTGTATGTACAGACATGGGTGGGGGCATGTGCCAGGAGGCCAGAAGAGGGTGTTGGATGCTGTGGTCCTGGAATTACAGTTGGTGTTGGGAAGAGAAGAGCAATAAATGTTTTAACTACTAATATATCTTTAACCCCTGAAATGGATTTTACTATACAAGAAATACACACACATACATATATACATACATTATTTTTTACCCACACATGCATGCACACACACAATATATATACTTGCATAGATACACACATAATATATATAAATATATGTTATATAATTATATATATGTATATACATACATATATACATACATATAAATATATACATATATGTGTATATATATTTGTGTATATATATATATCCTTAGTCTTTCCCACTTTCCATTTTGGGGCACTTTGGAGTTTTCTTTTTGCTTATAGATGAGCAAAGCGGGGTGAGATTTTCCTTGCCAGAAACATTTGACATGATGCATGAAAGATTTGGGTCACTCTTTCTAGGATCTGTTGCCTGAGTCAGGATTCTGTTTTCAACAGGAAATTCGGTGCTCCTGCTGCTCTGGGCAAAGAGGGTCTGAGGAGATGGATTGTAAACCATGATAGTCAATCTCTGTCTTGAAATTAAAAAAAAAAATCTCTTTCTGGGATTGGCTTACAAAAAAATGCCTTGTTTTCTGACACGTGTTGGGGAAGGAAGGGAGCCTGTCGTGAGTTGGATGAAGAAAGATCGCCCATAGGCTCAGATATTTGAATACTTGGTCCTCGGTTGGTGGCCCTATTTAGGAAGGTTATGAGACTTGGAGGAAGGTGCAGCCTTGCTACAGTGTAGCACATCACTGGAGGCCGGCTTTCACAGTTTGTAACCTCTACCCTCTTTCTGTTTCCTGTGTATGGATGAACACCTTCTTCCTGTTTCCTGTGTGTGGATGAACACCTCTTCCTGTTTCCTGTGTGTAGATGAAGAATGAGATTGAACACCTCCCCCTTGCCATGCCATGGTAGAGGATGTCCCTCTGGAACCACAAGCCAAAGGAAACTCTTTTCCTTAACTTGCTTTTGGTCATTGTATTTTATTACAGCAGTAGAAAAGTACAGAGCTGCTGAACCAAGTCGGTACCACCCAAAGCCAGAGAAGCCCCTTGCTCAGTGACCTGACTATACTAGATTCTCTGCGTAGTTTTCCCAGGAAACATAAGCACTAGAATAAGCACATTGCTTTCTATAATGCCACATTTAATAAAATCAGATTCTCTCATCTGCAATGCATAGGTGCTTTCGTAGCTGACTGCCACTTGTCTCTGATCCAGCTAGCGTTCCTTCAGTGTCTGTCCTGCTTTCATTCTTCCGCTGTCTTACACATACACATAGGTGTAGGTAATACCTGGTATTTGTATGTAGTGTGAAATGTGTTCTATGTCAGACTGGACAGGCAAAGAAATACAACAATGAGAAACTAAGTATAAACTCCCAGTGATTTAGCAAATGTTGGGTTTGTATTTTGCTCACACAACATATCCTTTCTGTGGTGGTCTGTATGCATTTTCAGGAGGGGAAGGTGTCTCTGTTCCACATTCACACTGGATACTCACCCTGATCATCTTTCTATCCCCCAATAGCCACAACATCTGGGACAGGAGATCACAGCAGCAGGAGAGGGGAGACCATCAAGTATAGTGAGTACACACACACACACGCGCACATACACACACACACACACATACACACACACACACACACACACACACACACACACACACACACACACACACTACATTGGCCAGGATGAGCCACATGATCCTATCTCTTTGCAAAGGAAATAGGTGAAGAAAATATAATACGTGTGACCATTGTCAACTTTTCCATTCATGAATCTTTATGAAACCATCTATTTATTTGTTGAGACTCACTAAGTTGTCCATGAGGCTATCCCTGATCTCATCGAATAGCCCAGGTAGACTTTGACTTTTATAGAGATGTGCAACCAGGACAGCTTTTGCATAATTAAAAAAAAAAAGAGCCTGCTAAGCCTTCCAGATCCCATCTGCCAATGTCACCTATCTCTGAATTCTGAAAACATTATAGATGGCATCCTTTGTACCAAGCATTTCAGTCTCACACGGAAGCTATAGGAACATGTACACCCATACTCGCTATCCATATGAGACAGAAGTCACTCTCCACATGCCACACTTCCCTCTGCATCTAGTAACACATTCCAGTGCTCCTAAGAACCCCAGGAGGGAGCTGCCTGTCAAACTCGCAGACAGGAAACCCAAAACACAGAAAGGTGAGAATTCTCTACCACAGTTAGCTCCCCTGCACAAACTCGATCTGGCTCCCCCACATGAGCCTCCTCATCAGCAAAGCGCAAAACACAAAACCAGTTCAGTTCTCGACACTTGGCTGGTTTTCTGAAATACTTTTTCACACAACCGAGACCTCTTTCCAAGAAAGATCTTCGACAGGGCTGATCTTGTATTAGCTTCCCTTCCAGAATTGCCAGACTTCTCCTGCCGCCCCAGAATTTGTTGAGGTTTTTTTCCTCCTTAAAAAGCTACAGGTCATCACAGAAGACAGAATGGGGTCTTGGGGGACACTAGAGCAGGCAGGCAGAAGCAGCAGAAGGAAAGGTAAGACACTCAGGAAAGACTAGAGCATATTGTTTATATTGTGTTTGATTTTGTGCTTAAGAGACTGTTAAATTGAAGTAGGGAAGTGTGGATGCTAAGTCTATTTGGCCTTCTTTTGAGTCCCTAAACTCTGTAAATAAATCCAGGTCTCCCAGAAGGCTTTCCTTTGCTTAAGTTGGGTTCCTGGTAAGCTATAACCCCCTTCCCCTGGCTGTGAGCCTTCTACAGTCTAAATTTAGAAAAATTAAATTACAACCCAGCGCTGTGGCTCCCGAAATGAAATGTGTAGGACAGAATACCTGAAAACACCAGAGAGAATGTTGCTCAGACAGAAGAGTAGGGGCCTGGTGATCAATCTCACAGGCTACACAGAAAGGCCGAGGTCCTGATGTTTTAGAGAGAAAATGGGACTGTGCCAGCCAATTTAGAACCATCAGAGCAATGATCAGGGAGAGGAGCCCCCATCTAATTATGCTTCTGCACTCCAACCAGGCATGAAAGAAATCACAGTCAACCTGTTTCAGAGAAAGGTGACTGCAGTGTGCCACATCCAATGTCTGTCTCATACTCGGGGCAGCCGGGGCCAGTGAGTCAGAGGAGAAACTACTGGAAAACAGTCTCCTTTGATGACTAACAAAGAGGGGGCTGTTCTTGAATTTGTCCTGATGGAAAAATTGTTGGGATTTCAGGAATTAATAAGGAACTAGCAGCCCTGGCTTGGATGTGCTATCCTAGAAGTATGGACTTGTATGTACTTAAAGGGGAGGGGCTGGATGGCACTGGAAATCTATCCTGGAGAGAGAGGGGACTAAATGGTACTTTGTCATTAACCTACCCACAGGATAGCTCTGTGCTACCCACAAATGGTAATAATGCCCATGCCATCCATTTTAAAAATGTGCTGTGGGCCTTCAACCAGAGTATTTTGTGGATTAAAAAAAAATGCCTGTTTTCTTAGCAACCCAATACAGACCTCTATTTTAAATGGCAAATGTTGGACGGGGGGGACAGCTCAGTGGTGGCATGTATGTTTAGTCTAAGCTCCAGGCTCAATTCCTAGCGTTGACAAAAGTACAAAGTCTTTTTAAAAGAATGAAAGACAAATACAACTGGATTTGGGCACACACACACACACACACACACACACACACACACACACATATATATATATATATAGAGAGAGAGGTGTGTGTGTGTGTGTGTGTGTGTGTGTGTGTGTGTGTGTGTGTGTGATCTATGTATCTGTACGTACACCATGTGCATGCCTGGTGCCCACAGAGATCAGAAGACAGCATCAGATCCCCTGGAGCTGGAGTTACTGATGACTGAGAGACCGTGTCAGTGTTGGGAATTGAACCTGGCTCTTCTGTAAGATCAACGAGTGTTAACTACTGAGCCATTGCTCCAGCCAAGAGAACATCTGAATATGAGGTTTTCGGTTTTGTTGTGTTGTGGTCAAGTAAGCCTCATGCATCAGCTAACACTCCTATTATATTAACTAGTTCAACAAATATTTAGTCCTAAAGTAGACTTGAGTATTTTCCTAAAAGTTGAGATTAGTATAGTGAGGAAATCAAAATCTCTTTCTCCGTAGAGTTTATATTTAGAAGACAGAGACTCAAGTGATGACATGTAGTTGACAAACCAGTGATGATTCAACTTCTTGTTGAGAGAAGAGCTATAATGAAGAACAAACGTGATGAAGGATCCAAGGGTGTTTTACCTATCTACTGTCATGTGTCCCCAATTTAGTGACTTTAAACAACTACATTAGTTTTCATGATTCTGCTCACAGCCATTAGTCAGAATTAGTCACTTGGTTCTCCCTAACTGTAAGCAGGCAGGCACCTATGGGAGAGAACATGGGGTTTGGGAAGGAGTCAGTATTTTCAGGCACAGGCCATTCTGGAGGAAGAAGAGGGAGTTGTAATCAGAGTGAGATTTTCAGGCACTAAATCCATAGTCTTTCCTAAACACTGAATTGCCTTCTTAAGGATATTTGCACGGTGGGGGCGGGGGTGTTAACCTTTTCTGCTGTTGTAACAAATGATTTAAGAGATACAGTTTGAGGGAGGGAGGATTTATTTTGGCTCACAGTTTCAGACGTTATGGTCTGCAGCCTCTATGTTTTTGGACCAAGGTGAGGCAGATGATGGCAGAAGGACACCCTGGTGTTAAGTTGGTCTCTTCATTGTGGCCAGAAAGTAGAGAGTGTAAGAGAAAGTGTGCCTGCCTGACAGGCCTCCTCTGCATTTTCTAGTCAGCGTCCGTCCTAGCAGACTGCGAAGTCTGCATTCAGAATGAGCTCAACATGCCCACTGTTTCTGTAAACAACCTCATACATAGCTAATGGTGTGCTTTGCTTACCGTTTAGACATGTTCCAGTCCAATCAAACTGATAATCAATGTTAGCCATTGTTGTTAGTATTTAGTATTTTTGTACATGCCTTCCTGTTCTTCTACGAAACTGCTTCTCATGGAACGTGGACACGCTTGAAACCTCTTTGTGGCTGATGGATTGATTGATAGGTAGCCTGAAGTTCAATCATAGTGAAATACCCATAGTTCACCTGCCCCCCAATCTCCGAGTCGTGTCTATTCAGTTCACCCAGGCCCTGAGAATGTCTTTATACCATATGTCAGTTGCTGGTGTCAGAGAAGTGATGCCCCAATGAGGAGGAAATTCTATGGGAAAAAAGAGGAACATATTTTTTCCTTTTGCCATTAAAATAAGCTTCAACTTCTCTGAAGGAAATGGTGATTAAGTGCTGGGGGAGGGGGAGCGGCTTTAAAGATTATAAATCTGTTGCCAAGGTGGAAGCACGCCCTTTAATATAAGCAAGTTTTGAGAGCTCCTGTGTGACGCCTGCCGTTGATGCCCTAAATGACTGGAACAGATGATGATAACGACAATCATGGTAATGGCTATTTCAGGCAAGGAACGCTTGCCGTGTCATCAGCGCTCAAGGGCAGGCCCATTATTGGTCCTGGGTCCTGCCCCTGCTGCCATCTTTCCTCTCCCATCAGACTTCCTTTGTCCTTCAAGAGGTAGTTTTCCAGACATTTGCAGTGAGAACTGGATGCTCGGTTGGGAGACAAACATGAGCATCTGCTGGGCTCCGTTTCTTATCTGCTGGGATCCTCTCTTAGACTGGGACTCCATAGGTCCAGGGCAAAGCCTGAGAATTTGTACTTGCTGGGGAAACAGCCCCCACCCCCTGCCAAATCCATACCCATCCCGAACCTCAGTGTAATCTTATTAGCTTCTGAACTCAGATAAGATAGACCATCTTCAGTGTGGTGTGGAGAATGTGGCCTGACTGGAAGTAACAACTTTGCAGATTATTCAGTGACGATGAGATTTGCTGACTTAAGTTGGGGTCTAAATTCAATATGACAAGAGTCTTTATAAGAAAAATAAATTCAGCTCACAGATCCAGAGAGAGACCCAGAGAGACATAGTAGAATGCTATGTGATGACCCAGGCAAAGTCCAGAGTGATGAGCCTACAGACCAAGAGACACCAAACATTGTTAGGAACACCAGAAATGAAGGAGAGGCAAGGCCAGATTCTTCCTCAGCCCTCCGAGTATGTGTGACCCAGCTGGAAACTTCATTATGGCCCTCTGGTCTCTGGCGCTGTGGGAGAAAGATTTCCAACATGGTAAGCACTCTGGCTATGTGTTCAGCAGCTCTAGGAAGCAGATGCATCATGTGGTGCTGATACTGTTGGCATGGGAACCATAACTTGAGAACCATTGTTTCAGGGCCTTTCTATAGGGAAAAAAATTAAAGAATTCGGATGATGACTTTGTGTGAAAAGGGAGTGTTCTCACACTGATGTTTTTTTCTTTTTTACATGGAATCTGTAGTAGACATATGCTGTTTGGAGGTTACCCCAAAGCATCTCAGATTTTTTTCCAAAGAAATGGTCATGAGCATGATTATTCTATGTGCTACTGTGAGTTGGATCTTTTTTTCTGTGGTCTGACACAATCAGCAGTGGGCACATGAGCCAACCTTGGCCGCACTGCACTCTCTGTTCTGGAACTTTGGATTCAAAGCCATTCCAATGCACACATCTGGCAATTGCCATCCCCACTGCTGTGCCCAGACACTGTGAGGAAATGGGTGTATGGCTGGAGTGCCGGGCCTTCATCTTGCATCTTCAGGTCAAGTCTGCAAGTCTCTGAAATCCTTCCGGTAAATCTTGTTACATTGCAGTCTGGTTTTGTTGCTTGCTATAAATAATGGAACACAGATTATCTCTCGTCTTCGAATGTCCCTGATGTGGTCTAAATGTAGTGAAGCTGAGTTTTTATTGTTGTGCTTTGGCTCTGAAATGCTGCCTCACTTCTCCACCAGCTTATGTTATGTGCCACAGCCACCACTACCGCCACCGCCACCGCCACCACCATCACCACCGCAGTACGGCAGTGTTTGAGGGGAGGTATTTGGGACATTGAGGCCTCAGCCTTCAAAGATAGGTTCACCCATTTATGGCTTTGTACTAGATCTTAAGGGAGCTAGTTTGTCATAAACATGAGCCCTCTCTTTCTGCTTCCCAACCACCATGAAGTGAGCAGCTTCGCTCCATTGTGGACAGACTCCCACCACTATGCTCTCGTGCTACACCTCAGCACAAGCACAAAGCAATAGCTGAAATTATGAACACCAAGTCAGCATTTCCTCCACGGTTCTGACTTCTCAGGGCACCAGCATTTGTCATATTGATGGAATGCTAACACGAACATCTGGGAGCGTTTCCTGGTTATAAATGCAATGTGACTATTGTGACAAAGAGAGGGTGCTGCTAAACATTTATTTGCAAAGATAGTCTTCTAGGGCTGAAGAGACAGCTCACAGCTAACTGTGCTTGCTGCCCTTCCAGAGGACCCAAGTTCAGGCAGCACTCACAACTGCATACAAACTCCTGCTCTGGAGTAGCCAATGCCCTTTCTGGCCTCTGTAAGCATGTGCACACATATCATACACTCACACACACACTCACACACACGCACACACACACACACACACACACACATACACACACAAGCACGCACGCACGCACATTAACAAAAATTAATCTTTTTCCAACACTGTTCTTTGCTTGACTGTAGTTTGGCTAAATGTCATTGTACAACTAGCAAGAAGGGTTCCCTAAACGGTGACTTCTTGAGGAAGGGTGTTAACAGTAAGGACATCTAAGGAGACCACAGAACTGGTTAAAATATCCTTTTACCCAGTTATTCCGGCACTGAGCAAGAGTTTCACAGCCACCAGCTTGTTCAGTAAGGTGATATTAATGCAGGTTTTCTGATTGGCCTAAAGGTTTGCCTCCAATTTGTGTTTGTAAGAATTCCAGATGCAGCTTTGAAAGAGAAGCCTCTGGATATTAGGGTGTAACCCTACCTTTTCTGTCTGAGCTAAATTATCCCCTTTTGCTGATATCACCTACCTTCTCCACCTGAGCCTCTTTGTTCTGCTTTCAATTGTTGATGTCAACAGCTTCCTCACTACCCTGGAGGTCAGTTTCCCATGCAAGGCATTACAACTGTTTTGTTGGATAAATTGAGCTAACTTTCCCCCTTGGCTGATGTAATAAATTGAACTAATCTCAACTCATACCTGCCCCTTGTTTGCCAGATTCCTCCCTCCGAAGCCTGGTCACATAGTCAGATCTGTTGAATGGAATTCCCATGAGCTCCTTCTCCAAATCCCACCTCCCCTGCCATGATCTCCAAACCACAGTTGCCTAAATCCTTTCAACGATCTTCCTCCAACATAGGAAACAAGCAACTTTTGCTGCCACCCTCCTATAGGTTTCACAGTGCGTCTCAAAATGCTCCTATTTTTAAAATTAAAGGAATAGCAAAGTGCCTTCCAAAGTTCAGTCTGAGTTTAGAAAATTCATTACACTGAAAAGAGAAAAAGAATTTTTCTTTATTGCTGATAGTTAGTGGCATTGATGGATCACGGCAGAGCCATCCGCAATATGGCCAAATAACTTCGCTGGAGAGGATTTTATATAGCTACAGCTAAAATTCAATGAACTGATTCAGAAGACTCAGTATAAAATATAACAGTGGCTTCCAGTGCCAAATCAATTTGGGGGCTCGAAGGGAGAGAGAGAGACTTCGTTCCCTCCCCTTTCATGGATGTGACTTTAACTAGACTGTAAATTCCCAGGCAGAGGAGTGGCAGGCGGTCGGTTACAGCAGATGATTTAAGAGACCTACCACGAAAAATCAGCAAGTGCTGGCCAGCACCAGCACTTAGACAGCATGGGACAGTGGGGAATGTCCTCAAGAAAAGTCGAAAGGCTCAAAGGATGCACTGGGGAAGCGGATCATGTGGGTATGTAGAAGAGAGAGCTGAAGTAGAGTCACACACTGGAGCTGAAGCTCACTGATGAGCTAGACTGGCAGTCAGTAGGCACCCAGGATCCTCCTGTCCTCACCCTGCCCCAGGCCTAGGGCTGTAAGTGTGTACCACCACGCCTGGCTTGTTACACTCGTTACATGGCTCATGGCCCATGCTTTAGACATAAGCATGAACCTACTGAACCATCTGAACCTACTGAACCATCTCCCCAGCCTTCCTCTCCTGACTAAGTTCTTCTCATCTTTTGACTTCCATCCTCTCTTCCGTGATGCTCCCTGGATTCCAGAAGGAACTTTCTTTTGGGTCGAAGTCCTCAGCAGTCATTCATACTCAGTACTTCATCCATCATCTGCTTCTGAAAAGGTTTCTCTGACCAAGGCGGAGGGCCACCCTAGTCTGTGGGTATAACCAGAAATATTTAGAAGGAATTTTAACTACGTGTTCCTTTGAATATCAGTAGGTGATTTCCCCCATAACACCTGTGATTTGCCTAGCCATAGACTTTTGAGCAGTTCTATATAGTACCAAGCATGTATTTCCTACCATGGAATTGGCCTCAAATCCAATCAGATAGTGGTTGATTAATCCCAAAATATTTGAGCCAGTATTGTATCCATGGGCATATCATGCTAAGGCAGTTAAATTGTAGTACATAGAAGATATAGCTTGGTGTGTTCATTGATGACTTCCCTCCCTACCAACCGCTTACATATGGCATCTTCTAGCACTGTGAAAGCTAATTATGGAAGAATCTCCCAGCTCAATTCCAGTGCTGTCTTGTGTCTAGGATCTTATTGTCTGGTTCTGGTGAGCATCCAAGAACAATGGTAGTAACCTATATTGTTTGGGGGAGCCTCTGGGGCTCTCTGGCCAACAACTTATTGGGAAATATCCCACTCCCGGCAACATGATATGGGTTCAAAAACCTATGAATTCTGGGAACAATGTTAGCTACCTATACAGAGTACTTCTATTCAATCTTTAGAAAGAAAGATAAAAAGAAAGAAAAAACATAGTTTTAATTGAGTTATAAACTAGTAGGTTTCTGTATAGCTTTTTCATACGTTCTTAGTTTTAGTTGACACCCCCTCCCAGCACCTCCACCTTTTCTCCAACCTCACCTCCATTCTCCTTTAAACAATCCCTACTGTGGTGGTTTGTATATGCCAGGCCCACGGAAAGTGGCACTATTAGGAACTATGGCTTTGTTGGAGGAGGTGTAACCTTGTCAGAGGGAGTTTGTCACTGTGGAGGTGGGGCTTTGAAGCCTCATATACATGTTCAAGTGTGGCCAGATCCTCCTCCTGGCTACCTGCATAGGACAAGCTCCTCCTGGCTGCCTTTGGATCAAGATGTAGAACTCTCGGCCATGTCTGCCTGGATGCTGCCATGCTTCCCGCCATGGTGATAATGGATTGAACCTCTGAAGCTGTAAGCCAGTCCCAGTTAAATGTTTTCCTCCTTAAGAGTTCCCTTGGTTATGGTGTCTCTTCACAGCAATGAAAAACCTAACTCAGACATCTCCTTTGGTTTCTCTCAACCCCTTCTACTTTCATATTACATGTGGTTTACTATGTATCCCAGTTGGCTTTCTGTCAACTTGACACAAGCTAATGAAAGAATAAAGATTTTAAACTATCCCCCACTGACCCTGCTGTGAGGACAAGTGCACCTCACAGCAAAGAATAACATAACATGTTTTGGGGATGTAGCCTGGCTATAGCCATCACAAACCATCTGGCCTCGATAAGGCCTGACTTAACAGTCCTGAGGAAAACGAGAATTAGGGTTAGCTTGCCCCAGAAGCAGGGTGGCCTAGAGTTGAACTGAGCCCAAGTTACAAACCAATGAAATTGCTTTGTCTGACTGTTGCCAACTGCCTATGTAATTTTCCCTATAAATACCTTCCCCTAATTGGGCTCGGAGTCGACTCCTCTATCTCCTATGTGAGATACGTGTCGTCCCCAGAGCTCTGGTTCCTCAAATACACCTCTTGTTTATTACATCAAGACCAGTTTCTCGTGAGTTTTTGGGGGTTGCATCGTCTTGAGATTTGAGGTGGGGGTCTTTCCCACCCCGGTGGTCTTTCACTAATATCATTTGGGAAGAGGGACTCTCAATTGAGAAAATGCTCTGTAAGATTTGCCTGTAGGAAAGTCTGTAATGATTGACGTGGAAGGGCTCACGTCACTGGGCAGGCATTCCTTGGGTGTATAGAAAGCAAGTCGAGCAACCCATGGGGAACAAATCAAGAAGCAGCATTCTTCCATTGTTGTTACAAAATGGTAATGGCTGTGCTCAGCTGACATTTGAGAGAAAGGTTCCTTTTTTAAATAGAGAGAAAGGGCGAAGTGTGGATTGTTGTCTTTATGCATGTCTTTATGGGGGCTGGCACAGGATGAGGCAGGGCCTATGATTGAACAGTGAGAAAGGGGGCGGGGACAGAGTTTTGAAGAGAGAGAGAGGGAGAGGGAGAAGGAGAAGAGAAAAGAGAAGAGAGAAGAGAGAAGAGAGAAGAGAGAAGAGAAGAGGAGAAAAAGAGAGAAGAGGGGAAAGGAGGGGAGGGGAGGGGAGGGGAGAGAGAGGAACCAAGATGGAGGCAGAGAAGGACGACCCAGATCCGTGTAGTCACAAATGGCCACAGGTTGTTATGAATATTTCTTAGGGGATAGATTTCTATAGGTCAATTTATCTTATCTGGGTGGGTTTATATCATTATCAATTGGCTCCGAGTTTATTGTGTCGACGCTTTATAGAATGTAAATTTACTGAGATAAATTACTTAGATAAATCTGACTGTTAAGTTATAAGCTTCTGGAGTTTTGATTTGGTCCGGCTGGTGTGAGTTGAGACAGTGACCGCAGGGGGCGGTTGCAGGGTCCACAGTAAGAGAGCCACGAGATAGGTGGTCTCTGTATGAAACTGGCATGGCAGTGACCCACCTTGGGAACTAGATGGATGGAGAGGTTGCTGCTGGGCTCAGACAGTAGCCGGTGACAGCGTGGGATAGAGATTGGGAGTTTAGCAGGTGAAACTCTTTGCTGACTGAATTGAAAATACCTCGCTAATGCCATATGACTCCATGACTCCTCCGGCAAGCGAGGGTTGGAGGGTATTACTAATATTTACTGCACCATTCCACCACCTCTGCTTCTGTTCCTGTCTTGAGTTCCTGCCGACCTCCCTGAGTGATGGACTAAGCTGTAAAATCAAATAAATCCTTTTTTCCTTCAAATTGATTTTGGTCATGGTGTTTTGTCATAGCAACATATAGCTAACTTAAATCCTGTCTTCCTCTCCTTTAAATTTCTCCCCACCTCACATACTTCTCTCTCTCTCTCTCTCTCTCTCTCTCTCTCTCTCTCTCTCTCTCTCTCTCTGCTCCTTTTTTTGCCATCTGGCCTTGATTTACTCCAACTTAAATCCGCTATCAAAAAGTAAATCTAAAATCTACATATAAAAGAGAGTACCAGACATTTGTCTTTCCAGGCCTAGGTTACCTCACCTGGTATTATATTTCCGGATCCCATTCATCTTCCTGCAAATTTCAAAATCCCACTTTCCTTTAGTTACAAAGAGAATGACATTGTGCTCATGTTCCACGTTTTCCTTGTCTGTTCCACACCCAATGGACATCTATGCTGACTCCAATTCCTAACATTGTGAATAGGGCAGCAATGTGTAGATCCGTGTGGCTATCTCTAGGGTAGGGCACAGGGCCCTTTGGATAGACGCCCAGGCATGGTTGAGCTGGTAATATGGTATTGCTAACTTTTGCTTTTGAGGAACCTCTACACTGGTTTCCATGGTGACTGTTTAGGTTTATGCTGGCATCAGGCACAGTTGACAATCAGGCACATCCACGGACAGCTCTGAAAGTGACTCCGCAACAGTCAGGCATCTTTACAGCCAGCTTTTGAAGGACCCCACGACGAGACACATCATCATTAGCTGCCCAAGAAGAGGCACATTGTCGTCCCTGTCCCTTCTCCCCTTCACATGTGTCAAGGCCCCAATAAAAGTCATGTTCTCCCTCCCTCCACTCTCTTTTTCTCTCTCAGAGGCCACCTCTGTGTTTCCTCCCCTTTAATAAAAGCCCTCCCATGTGAGATCTGCCACATGGTGTGATTTTTGTCAGGATAGCCGCCAAGTCGCATCAGATGCCAACTCCCAGTGCCATATCATCAAGGAATTATAGTTCTAATATATGACTTTTGAGACAATAGTAAGGCTTTTCCCAAAAGTGTCACCAGGACCTATGTTTAGAAGGAAGGAGCAGGGGCCAGGGCCTGGGACGATATAGAGGACATTGGCCCTTAGGATGGTTTATTAGCACACTCGTGGGTACCAGTAATATCTAGTTGGCCCCCAGACTGCAGGCAGCAAGTGACAGATTACATGTGTGCCTCCTCATTTAATGTGTTCCTATCTTCCAGATCTGCTCCTTGCCAAGAGTTTACAGGGCAAGCCGCCCCGAATGCTCCATTCAGCATGATTCATCCTCACTCAATTTTGGAAGCTTTTAAACTCGGGCGAGGGGGGTGAGGGGGTCGGGGGTGGACAGCATGGCCCTTGGGGATGCGCTGTCACGCATTAGCAGTTGATTTTTAAACACCAAATATGCTGCCGTCAGTCATGGAGGGACATAATAATACGACTTCAAAAGTTCAGGGTCCAAAAGAAAGGGCATTATTAATGGGAAAAAATTTTAAAGTTATATTAAAGAGCCTCGAGTCTAGTGGAAAAAGCCAAGAAATGGGAACAAAATTAGCATTATTATAGCTTTTCATGGTAACTTACTCTGGGTTTTTATGGTGGCTTTATAAAAAGAGGAGGAAAAAGAGGAAATGTAGCTGATCATAATTTATCCAACCAAATACATTTCCCATCCCTAGCGCACCTGTGATCCTGACTGTATAAATACAGTGTTTTCTTTTCAGGCCCTTTCCCTGGCCATTTGCTCCTTGCAATGTCCTTGAAGAGCAGTAAACAGAAGAGCTCTTGGAAACCTTTCAGGAATAGTTCAACATAAGGGCCGGGGATTGTACCTATTAATTTACATCTTAATAATCCAAGTCCTCACGAAGCCCACAGTGGAAAGGCTCCCTAGGAGATTGTGTTACTGGCATAATAGCCCTGACCTTAGTTGTCAGAGGACAAGATGGTCTGAGGGGGCCAGGCCTTGCTTCTTCCCCCACTAATAAACTAACCTATACCTAGTTGCAAGAGCACTGGTGCCTGAGGTCTGACGGAAGTCTCAATTCTGGTTTATTCGTTGGTGTTTGTTGATGATTTTTGGTTGGTTCCTTTGGTTTTTTTGGTTTTTGGTTTTTTTGGGGGGGTTGGTTTTTTGTTTGTTTGGTTGGTTGGTTTTGTTTTGTTTTGTTTTGTTTTATTTTGTTTTGTTTTGTTTTTGAGACAGGGCCTCACTGGGTAGACCTGGTTAGTTCAGAGCTCACTATGTAGCTGAGGCAGGCTTCGAACTAAGGGAGATCTGAAATATTGCATTAATTTGGTTTGGAGATTTAAATGATTTGAGAGAGAGAGAGAGAGAGAGAGAGAGAGAGAGAGAGAGAGAGAGACCCTTTTAGTGGTCAGAAACAGATATAATATGGAATTTAACACCTTAACTAGTTTAACTGTGAACTTCAATGGTATGAAGTGTATCTCATTCACAAAGGCAGACCCCTCATGGTCTAACCACTGCTCATAGCTCCACATCTTAACACTATTACCCTGGCAACATTTACATCATAGAAGAGAACGTTCACACCATAGTCACATAGATAACCCAAGAGATGAGAGGCTAAGATAAGTGTAGACTATATATGCTATAGAATTCCAGTCAGCTCTACATATGCAGCATGTAACGTGGGTGAACCTTGAAGACACTAGGTCAAGTGACACAAACCATTCACAGAGAGACAAATGCCAAGCTGGACTGAATGGTCCACACCTGTAATCCTAGCACTTGGGAGATAGAGGCATTAGGATCAGAGTAAGGCCATCCTTGGCTACATCATGAGTTCAAGGCCATCATGGGCTACCTAAAACTCAGCCTCAAGGGCTAGAGAGATGGCTCAGCCGTTAAAAGCACTAACTGCTCTTCCAGAGGTCCTGAATTCAATTCCCAGCAACACATGGTGGCTCATAACCATCTGTAATGAGATCCGATGCCCTCTTCTGGTGTGTCTGAAGACAGCTACAGTGTACTCATATACATTAAATAAATAAATCTTTAAAAAAAACTCAGCCTCAAAAACAAATACTATATGATTCCATTCATATGAAAAACCTGGAGACCTCAAAATTGCAAAAATAAGAAATAGAACAGTGGTTGCTAGAGAACGAGGCAAGAGGGACTCAGGGAGTTTCTCCTAATGGGTACAAAGATTCAGAGTTTCGGGATGACGGTTTCATGAGATGGATGGAGTCATTCACCATTTTGAATTGTACCCTCAAAAATGGCTCAGGCAATCTTTGCTTTTATAGTCACCCCAAGAAATGGCAGGAAACTGAACTGTACATGTTAGAGTCTGAAGGAGCATCTACGATAATAGATGTTAGAATAATGAGAGGCAAAAGCATAAGCCTCATGTGTCACCTACCAAATTAACTGGATGCATGAAGCATTTCTCCTCCCTTTGCTGCCCTAGGAGATGAAGCTCCCATGGTGCCACAGAGATGACAGAAAACCAAGTTAATCCAACCCAACCAACAGCAAGAGTTTCCAGAGCTGGCCCAGGCTGATGGTCCAAGCTCACCGCCTCACTGACCCTCAATCAACATAGGAAATGACTTTTAAAGTGATTCCAGAGCTGTCCTGTCCAGTAAAGGCTGTTGACAGTCTGAGCGTTCTCCGGTCTAAACTTTGAGTTTGTTAAATACACTGCCATGCTAAGAGGGCTCATCCAGACCTGACCACTCCATTCTATTAAATAAATGGTTTAGACCCATTATTCCTGTTTTCTCCAGCATACTTACACAGTTTACCCCAGGCTCCCAATGATGTCAAATTGACCAGACCCAATGAGTAAGAGACATTGCAGATATCACAAGGAGAATGCTCGGTGAATGGAAAATAAGCCTGCAAAGAACTGACGTGCTGCCACGCTGGAAAAATGGGTAAGCAGCCCATAATATTCCCTCCAAAGTAAACAATGCCCCCCTCAAAAAACCCATACATTGAAAGTTAGACCTATGATTAAGAAGGAGCTATAAACTTGGCAGGGCCTCAGGGGGTTCAGAGGGCACAGTAAATGATTGATAAACTTGATGCAGCCCAATGGGAAACTGGACACAGATGTGACATAGAAAGATACTACAGGAAACCTGTGGTCCACTGGGGGAATTCTGAGGGAAAGACCATGAGAGCAGAACACCATCCAGACCCAATGAGACATGACACCGGAGAAACTGAGACCATGGTCACAGACATCACTTAACTGTGGGGGCCATGCTAACGCTTGTCCCCCCTCCCAAAACAAAATCAAGCAGATACCAGTGACCTTCGATTGTAAGGCAGAAAAGGCCCCTCTGGGATCAGAAGGTAAGGGGTGGTCTGCACAGACCAGTGGCTCAGATCTCAATGCCACTGATGAGTGTTTGATTGACCCCTGTTCAGCCCTCACCTATGATAACTCATGCAGAATCCTCTACAATGAGATAAAGTATGAAACTCATACTTCCATTCAGTCCAAACTCAGCCCGCTGATTTACTGACTTAATATGTAGGTATAGGCCTAGAACCACCACTAGACTACAGCAACGGAAAGGGAGAATGGGCTTAGATTCCAAGTGAGCAAGCTCTGGCCTATGACCCAAATCTCCCTCTAGTACTGATTTTTATAAATAAAGTTTTATTTAAACAAACAGCCATACCTCTTCACTTTCATATTATGTGTGGCATCATTTCCACTGTAATATCAGATTGGTGTGGTTGCCACAGAGACCAGATGACAGACAAGAAGTAAAATACTATCTAGGCTTTTACAGTTTGCTGATTCCTTACTTGAGTATTTGTTACAGTACCATAATCAGGCTGAGAGCTGGAAGGTTTGGGGAAGTCAGATGTGGACAAGCCCATGAGAATAGACATAAAGCATCATAACTTTGAAGACTACACTAAAGGTCACAAGACAGCATCCAGTGAAGAAGCGATATTAAACAGACAGTGGGCCAATGACTCAGCCAATACACAGGAGCAAAAGTCCAACCTTGATCCTGGCAGTTTTTGTGCAGTCGCTATGGCTATGACCTTCTCTTAGGTCCACTAACACAGGCTACCTCTCACCAATGTTCACAGCTGCTAGCATAATTGAACCTGTAAACTTCCAGCAACCAAGAATAATTAACTCTATCCATGGCACCATTTCTCGAGAGGTCACAGCCACTTGGAAGCCATAGATTTCATCTGATGCCTTCTGGTGCAAAAAAAGACAACTTCACCCTGACCAGGACTGTGTCCTCAGTATTGGTTTGCCCAAGAAAGCATCACAATCAGAATGCTTGCAAGAGTTTTCTCTATTTCGATAGAAGTGACAAAATCATTTGCTACCCCAGCAGTCTACAGTGGCGATGACAGAACAGAGCCAGTGAACCCGAGGGCAGCCTCTAGCACACAGAAACGGCAAAACCACCTAAAAACTATTAAAAGACTCGAGCTGCACCAGATGTGTCCTCTAATCGCGTGGAGTTAAATCAATAACAGAACTACCTCTGGAAATTTTGCAAACAATCAAAGTGGTTTTTATTGTTCAGTTTTCCGTTACTTTGGGAGGGATGGAGGGAGGGGACGCCGAGGTCGGGATGTACGAGAGAAGAATAAAAATTAAAAGAAGAAAAATACCTGAGATGGTCAATTTATAAATAGGAAAGGTTTTTATTGGGGCTCTCAACTTTGGAGGCTTCAGCACATGACTGATTGACTCCATTGCTTCAGGTCTGTGGTAACTTCACGATAGGAATGCATGATTCAGCAAAACCATTCACTTCATGGGGGGGTGGGTCACCAAAGAGAGAAAAGAGAACAGGTCTCCATAATGCCCTTTGAGGGTGCACCTCTGATGGCCTAAATAAAGCCTTCCACTAAGGAGGGATAAGTTGGGAGCTTACCACGGAGCTTCCAGAGGACAGGTTCTCAAATAACCCAGGCTAACCTCAAATTCACTGTGTAGCCGAGGCTAACTTTGACCTCAACATTCTGGCCTTCACCTGTGCTTACGGGTGTGGGCCACCATACTGGGTTTGGAGGTACGTCTTTATTAGCACACAAGGGAAGCAGTTGACGTCTTGGGGAGTACAGCGAGGCAGGTTAGGAGCCCAGAAAAGCTTCTACCCTGGGCCGTTTGGGGAGAGTCAAGGTCAGTTCAGTTGTGCCTCTGCTTCTCAGGGGTATTTTTAGTAGAAGATAAACAAACGGGAACAAATCCTGCACGGAGCACTCCTATGCAGCTTGCAGTCAAACTAGGTCAGCCTAGGCCCTGAAGAGGGACACAGTGCCCCAGAAACAATAGCAGAAGGTATTGTTCAGAAGGCAGGAGCAGGCTTCTTGCCACTGAGGGGGCTTGCACCTCGGCCCAAGCAAGTCTGGGCAAGTCTGGAATCATCAGCTCCATGCCCCCCACTTATACAGGACAGTGTCTGCACCACAACATAAAAGCCAGGGCAGAACGGCATATTCTCCACAGAGGAAACACCACCAAGCCACTCTGTGGAGATGTCAGTGATTCCCAGTAGCCTTGGAGTTGGTGGGGAGTCAGGGTGGCAGAATGAAGTTCCTAGAAATAGTGCCCTCTGTGTCCTACGAAATGTGGGTGACTCCTCAGTCACCAAGGATATTTAAGAGAGCCAGTCACATGTCACAATAGCAAACACAACAACAGTGCTCAGTAAACTCCACTGAGCTAGGACTGACAGTTCCCACAGTGTTTTGACTCCATGTTTTAGCTACCTCAGCATAAGCTGGTCCAAGCAGTGAGTTCCTGGGCGTCTCCATCGCTGTCTGTCCACTGGGGCACACGTGGGCTCAGAGTTAAGGTCTCTCAGGAGATTCCTAGTGCAGGAGGTGAGGTCACTGTAGACCTCTTTTTACCAGTCTCCTGCTTGGAAACCCCTGCCCACTTCTCAGGGGAAAACACAAAGTCCATCCTCTTCCCCATGTAACCATTTGGCCATAGTGTAAACCTCCACCCCCTCTCTACCCAGCCCTACTGTCCTGGTCTACTCTATCTCCTTCCTGGTCCCTGAGCATCTGGGCCCTTCCCCGCTCAGGCTCAGCTCAACTATCACACCTGACCTCCTGCTCATAAGATCCCCGGCTCCATTTGCTTTATGCCCTAAGGGAATCTGTCAATGCCTGTAATGACCACTTTCGATTTGTGAACTTCTGTTTCATGGTCTCTCTTGGCCAAACTACAATATTTCCTTTTCTTTCTTTCCTTCTTTCTTTCTTTCTTTTTCTTTCTTTCTTTCTTTTGCTTCTTCCCTCCCTCCCTCCCCCCTCCCTCCGTTCTTCCCTCCCTTCCTCCCTTCCTCCCTTCCTCCCTTCCTCCCTTCCTCCCTTCCTCCCTCTGATGTATGCCCTGTGCTCAGGGAAGGGTTGCCATCTACTGAAGCTCAGCACATAAGTTCTCAATAAGTGAATATAGAGCCTATGACTCTTTCAGAACCTGGGTTGGAGTCCTTGTTTTGAGAGGAAAAACTGAGGCTGCTGACTGGAGCGATCTAGCAGGACGTTTTGGGAGCTGCTGTATTCAGAGAGTCTCCTGCTCAGAGTGAGGAGATGGAGTCTTCTGAAGACTGTGTTTGTTCACAGGGTGATGTTGCCTGCCCGATCCTCTCCAGCTCTTGTGGGCAATGAAGGGGCCAGCTTCCCTGGCTATGGGATCACATACTTCCTTCTCATGCTCCCTACATCCAAGGGAAACTTGTGATTCACATGCTGTTACCTCCGAGAGCTGTCAGTACTGGTGTGTGCCACTGTGCCCGGCTCAGAGGTTAGCATTTGATCCATGACTACCTCTACCTGCAGGAATTACTTCAGAGGCAACTCAAGGTAGTCTGTGTTTAACGTGTCCCCTCCTAAATACACAGATTAGCAGTGGTATTAAGAGGTATTAAGAACTGGTCCTCAGGCTGGGCACACTCCTTTAATCCCAGCACTCAGAAGGCAAAGGCAAGCAGATCTCTGGGTTCGAGAACAGCCTGATCTTCAGAGTGAGCTCTAAGACAGCCAGGACTATACAGAGAAACCCTGTCTCAAAAGCAAAGAGCTGGGCCTCTTATGAGGAGGCTGAGCTAACGTCTCACCTTCTCTGTGAACTGAGGCAAGGCCTTTCTCAAGGTGCTTTGCTCACTGCTTTGCCTTTGCTCCTCACAAGGATAGCCGGAGAGCCCTCACCAGGCCCTAGTGCCTTGATATTGGACTTCCCAGCCCACAGAACCATGAGAAGCAAATTTCTGCATTTATAAATGTCTCAGAATCCCATGTTCTGTTAGGAGAGCCCAGAGACAGGAAAGGGAGAGAGGGAAAGAGAGAAGGAGGGAGGGGTGTCCTGAGACTGGTGAGGGACGGGAGTCACTTAGGCCAGTTACTAAGCCAGTACCTTTCCTCAAAGTCACATCGGTTCCTGAGGAATCGATGGCTTGATAATGGACTGGTTAAGTCAGTTCCTTCTGTCATGCTGATCCCAGGAATCAAACTCTTCGCTACCTTTATCTACTGAGCTATCTTGCCAGTCCCCATTAAGTTCTTTGTCGGATACACTGTGCTCAAAAAGATCTGATGAGTTGATCAGAGCCCTTTGAAGAGATGCCAGGTCTGCTGATGCTCTGGGACAGAGGAAGAGACTGAGTGGGAACGCCCCAGGGAGCAGACAGGGCAGGATGGCAGGGGGTGTTGAACTGATGGGAAGAAGTGAGACAGGGGAGGGCAGGAGCCATGAGGGGGGAATTGGAAGCCTCCTGTGGGCAATGAGGGTTCGGTCCTTGGGGGACACTTTGAGAAAAACAGTGCAAATCACACCTCCTAATTGTCCCATTGAGGACCACTGATAGCTGAGGTATTTATTCACTAAATGTTATTCCCTGAGGTGGAGAGGCAATCTAAGGGCATTTACTTTCTGGTATTTTCAGCTTATTGTGTATACCTCTGGGGCAAAGGAATGCACGGAAGCTTGATTATGAAGGCGGGTGAGCTTTAGGAAGGTTCCGGGTGGTGTCTGCTCTATCACAGAGGGCAGGGAGAAACGAAAGCCTTGGCAAGTGCTCTGATCTGCTGAAGCAAGCCTTACCTGAAGCCAAAATCTGGAATTTTCATTTACCTTTTCAAAAATAATGGTTTGGCTGAGTTTTCCAGCTTTTGCAATGTAATTAATTTTTCTTTTCTTTTCTTTTTTTTTTTTTTCCAGCTTTCAGAAACTTTATTTTCCTTCCACCTTTTTTCCCTTGGTTCAGGCACCTGCAGAGCAGCTCAGGACCACTCAGTGGTGGCTCCAACCCACTCAGTGGCCTGTGCTGTGGGAGCTGCTGACCAGTCCTCAGTGGCTGGCTGTGCACTCCAGTCTTCCGTGGGGAACTGCTGGATGGGCATAGAGGGCACCTGCACACCCTCAGACCCGTCGGCCACCTCAGGCTGAGCAGCAGTGAACTCAGGTGCTGGTGCAGTCCATTCACCCTGGAATTCCTCCTTGGTCACAGCCTTCTCGGGAGCAGCCTGCTCCTCCTTCTCAATCTCCTCTGGGTCCCTATAGAAGTAAAGATCAGGCATAACCTCCCATGGGTGCTCCCGGGAGATGGTTCCTCGCATGCGGATTGTTGCCATTGAGAACCCTGCCGTCAGCGTCATCTCCTCCAGGAACACTGGCCACCGAGCTGTGCTGAAGTTTGCCGCTGCCACAGGAGCCACTCCAATTGCTGGCCAATTCACACCTGGGACCTTCACTAACCAGATCCAAGCAGCCTTCAGGGAGCCATGGCTTCTAGTGGTGACCGATCCCCGGGCTGACCACCAGCCTCTCACAGAGGCCTCTTACGTCAACCTGCCCACCATTGCTCTGTGTAACACAGATTCTCCCCTGTGCTATGTGGACATTGCCATCCCATGCAACAAGGGAGCTCACTCAGTGGGTCTCATGTGGTAGATGTAATTAATTTCTAATTCATTCCTTCCCTAAAATTGTTCTCACAACCAAATAGATTCTGCAGGACTTCACAATCAGGAAACAGGGCATGTGAGTAAACCAAGCCATCATTTTCTTTCTGCGACCAGAGTGTAGGGGTGAAAAAGTGAGGGACCACATAGGCTAGTGGCTAATTTCTCTTTATAACATAAAGGGCCAACCTAGCAAAGCATCCTAAATGGGGATTTGACTGTGCTGTGTGTTTGAATGAGAATGGTCTCTGTATTAGTCAGTGTCCTCTAGAGTCGTAGAATATATTAGGTAAATCTTTCTCTCTTTATAAATTTCCTATAGGTATAATATAATATACAATATATTATATACATATACTATATAATTATATATAATATACAATATATATTAGTCTGCAGTCCAACTGAAATATATGGAATGGTTTTTAGGCTGCAGACAAACTAATCCAACGATGGCTAACTATAAATGAGAATCCAAGAATCTAGCAGTTTTTCAGTCCCACAGGCTGGGCGTCTCAGCTGGTCTTCTCTATATGTTGCAATCTCACGATTGACATAGACTCGAAAGCCAGTGAAGAAATAGCTGTGCTAGCAAGGAGAAGGCAAACAGGCAAAGAGCAAAACTTCCTTTTTCTATGCCTCATAGAGGCTTCCATCAGAAGGTATAATCCAGATTAAAGGCACATCTCCCTGCCTCACGATCTGGATTAAAAGCATGTGTCATCCTGCTTCAAGATCCAGATTACAGGTGTGTCCCCATTTCTGGATTGCAGTTCATTCTGGACATAGTGAAAGCTGACCATCAAGAATAGCCATCAGAGCCCCTCCCACCCCACCCCACCCTCCGACCCAAAGGCTCATATATTTGATCACTCTATCCCGGTAGAACTGTTACTAGGCAGTTTGGCTTCGTTGAAGGAGGTGTGTCGCTTGGGGCAGACTTTAAGTGTCAAAAGACTCTAGCTGTTCCCAGTTAGCTCTCTCTCCCAGTACCTATGTCTCAAGATGTGATCTCTCAGCCGCTGCTCCAGCACCATGCCTGCCTGCCTGCCTCCTCACCATAATGGTCATGGACTCTCACTCTCTGAAACCATCAGCCCCCAATAAACTCTTTCTTCTATAAGTTGCCTTGGTCATGTTGTCTCTTCATTGCAATAGAAAGGTTACTAAGACAGAAGTTGATACCAGGAGTGGGGTACTGCTTCAGCAGGCCAGCCCATGCTGGCTTCTGAGGGAATGTGGAAGACAATGAGACTTGGGACTAGGAAAGTGCTTAAATACTATTAACTGGGCTTAACGGGCCATCCTATTAGGGGCCTGGAAGATAATATTGAAAGCAATGTGAACTATAGAGGTTTCAGAAGAGGAAATTATTAACAACTGGAATAGAAATCACTTTTGTGGTATTTTGGCAAAGGATGCAGCCGATTCCCTGCCCCCAACCCCCACCACATATTCTAAGAATCTGTCTATGGCTAAGTGGAAAAATCCTGGAGTAATTTCCTTGGCAAAAGAAAATTTCAAGACAGCCTAATATTGACTCTTTTATGTGGTGATTGGTAACTACTCTTACGCAATTCTGCAATTTAAAAAAAAAAAAACAGGCTTGGCAAAAATAAATATCAAATGTACAGCGAAACAGAATGCCAAGAAATGCAATGCTGGAGTCAAGGCTCCTGCTGAAAGAGGTCAGGAGAGACCTGCTGAGACATGGAATAAAAGGAGGGGAGCCCTTGGGGCAGCACCCCACACAGCTAAACCTCCAACTTACAAAAAGCAAAGGCCCAGAGAATATTCTGCCTCTAAAAAGCAACAACACAGTAAGACATATGCAAATGCGATTCAAGGAGGGGCCAAGCTCCATCATGCCCACCTGGACAGCTGAACTTGGCCTCAAACTTGAAGGGTCAGGCAGGCGACTCTGGCATCAAAATCATGAAGGATACACAAGTACAGGGGCTGTGGAGTCCTGAGAGGGTAAGGGGGGCTGCTGAGGTCAGGTGTGTGGCAAAGGAGTCCTGCTGGCAGCTCAGAGAAGCCATTGTAAGAAGATGTGAAAGTAAAGCCTGGGTTCTGTTAGAGACCCCAGGAGCCAGAGGAGCAAGAGCCTTGGGATATCTATCAAGGAGAGCTGCAGACAGGGAGTGGACCCAGCCCGAGAGAAAATTATATTACAGTCAGTCAAGATGGAGGAATGGAGCCCTCTAAGGCCTTGGGCATCGGCATGGAGCCTCAGGATCCAGAGTTTGCCCTGCTGGGATTTGCTTCTCCTTTGGTTCAATATTTCCCCACAGTATCTCCTTTCTTCCTGTTTGGAGTGGCAATGCATATTATGTCACTGTTTGTTGGAAGTATGCAATTTACCATTTGATTTTAGAGGGGGGTTCAGTTTCCTTGAGTCTTTTAAACAGTGTTCACATGGTAAAAGACTACGCAGATTCTTGAAGTTTGACTGAATTTATTTTGTATTATGATAGTACCATGAGTTATGGGAACCAGAAAGTGAAGTGTGATGGTTTGAATGAGAATGTCCTCCCTTGTAGACTAATACATTTGAATACTTCATCCCCACTTAGTAGGACTATTTTGGAAGGACTAGGATGTATGAGTCTCATTAGAAGAGGTATGTCACTGGGCTTTGGGTTTCAAGACTCTAGCCATTCCCAGTTACCTTTCTCTTCCTCACACTTGTGAATCGAGATATAAGCTCCTAGCTATTACCCCAGTGCCATGCCTGCCTGCCTGCTGCCATGCTCCCAACCACAAGAATCATGAATTCTAACCCTCTGGAACTGTAAATCCCATAAAATTTTTCTTTTATAAGATGCCTTGGTCATGGTGTCTTATTGAAGCAATAGAAAAGTAAGGCATCCTCCTGAATACAGATACAGTGCATTGATGTTTAATCCCCAAGATGAATTTCCTACTCACAGTCTCACTGTAAAAGGTCCCCCTACATGTGTCCTTGATAGACAAGAAATTCTCATAAGCAGCATGTAGGAAATAATCAAGAATTATTTTATGTGCTATAGAATAATTGTTTTCATAAATTTGATAAACAGGAAAAGAAGAGATTTATTTTGACATCTACGTGGTCTCAAAAAGTTCTGTGGAGTCCAGAATACACCGCGGTTCCAGGAAGATTGGCTTGACTTTCTCAGATCTGATCGCCCATTCTCCGGCACCCAATTACCCAGCAAAGGGGTGGAGGGAAGAGATCATTTTCACTCCCTAGGCGGCCACAAGAGGGCGCACTCAGTGGTCTTCTAGAACTGAGAAGGAAGCCACCGTGGGTCAGTAAAAACTGACAAAAGAAAACTTGGTTTAAAACGTGTCGTCGGTCAACCTCCACCCACACCTCGCCCACCTTTTTCTTGCTATAAGCTGAATGCAATCAGTGAACACTTTCAGTCTGATCGAGCATCCTTCTTAGGATGCGAGAGGTGTGGTCCTATTACAACTAGGTCTTTTGATGATGGAATTCCTATATCCTAGGAGCTGCTCCCTATACTTTATAAGGCGAATAGGATTCAAGAAGCCAAGAATGAGGAAAGTTAGCGCTGAGCCCTGCGCCTGGTACATTGACAATGGAGCCGGAACAAGTGTTTACCTCCGGAGATGCTGGTCTTCATTCCCGATTGTTTCCGAATAATGCCCCATCACCTCCCTTCCCCAGCGTTTGTCTAGATCTTTTCTATTCATATTTGAATTGATCCTCGCTCACTTTTCCTTTTTTATTATTATCATTTTGCCTGGGACTTTGGATCATTATAAGATTGCGGGTAATGACAGACCGTAATTAAGCTTAACACAGATTTTTCTTTTAGGAGAGAGAAGAATCCACCAACTGAAACTCAGATTGCCTGGGCTGTAATTTGTGGCGCTGTCACAAAGGGGTCCTTTTCCGCATGGTGCGCAGCGGTGATGAGCAAGCGCTGGGCCGAGGGTGTGCGCTTCTCTCACACGCTCCGGAGCGAGCTGCAGGACTCGTAAATAGCTAAGTATAGCTTGAAGCTGATTACAGGCCCGATCCTCCTATTGTGCCTCATCACTTGTCATTGTTGAGGCGGCAATTGCCGCTCGCTGTTTCTCTTTGTGGCTGGCTGCAGCCGGTTTCCAGGACAGGAGGAGCGTGGAGCTGGGGGGGCGGGGGGGGGGACTGGTTCTTCCAGCCGGATGGGCGTGGCAGGTGTTGGCAATGAGATTAAGAGCAGGCTCCCAGGGTGGACACCTGTTGCCCCAGAATTGCTGTTTATGCACGATCTCTGTCCGTGGGGGTGGCCGTAGTCTCTGAGGCCAGGCTAGCTGTGGGAACGTGAGCAGGCGACTCAATTTCTCTGGCTTGGTTTACTCAATTGTAGAAAGGGACTGTCATATTTAATTTCTTACTCGCAAAGCAGATTTGAGTATACAGATACCCTAGAAGTAGGTAGAGTCCTCTAGAGACTTCACATAGGTATACACACAATACACAGACTAGCCATAGGACCCGCCTGCGTGCCTATTGTAATGGGTTTGTTTGTTCACGCAGGGGTGTGGAATTAGAACACAGCTGTCTAGCTGACTATAAGTAACAGTGACCACTGCCATCATTGGTCTCGTCCTATAAATCAGGCACTATTTTGAGTTCTTCTCTAGCGCCAAAGCAAAGCTTCCAACGGGAGCAGTAAGAGTCCCGGGATAGGGCAGTTCTTCATCTTCAGGGACCTTCCTCGCCCTGGGTGCTGTGTGACTCCTGACAGGGATCTGTCTGTACCCTCGCTATGCTGCAGTCACATGACATCCTCACCTCCCCCACCCTTTCTAAATCTCCCTCCTGACCCGAGGGAGGGTAGGAGCTGTAAAGAAGTGATAGCTGTCTGGGATGAAGGATACGTACGTCTGATCACCCCCAAAACTAAAATGTCACACTGGAAATATGCGATTAGTTTATCAGTAAAAAATAAAAATAGGCTTAGAACTGTATATTTCCATGGGGAGGAAAGAATTAAAATATCCAAGCATAGATGTGGTGCCTGATGCAGTGTTTGGGGCCACAGGGGCTGCCAAGTGTCATAGAGGAGGCCACCGTTCCCACCAGGATGTATTACAGGGTAAATGATGCTGCTGGGTACGGGTAAAAGTACTGTACTTGTTACTACATTCCTTTCTCTTTACTGCGTCTGCATCTTTGGTCCAAGCTAGCCTCAAACTTGCTATGTAGCTGAGGATGGCCTTGAACTTCTATTCCCTCCACATACAAGTCCAACCCCGGTGTTGGATTACAGAAGGAGGCCACCACATTCAGTTTATGTGTTGCTGGGCATCCATCCACTCAGGGCCTTGGGCATGCTCTGTGAACATTCTAGTGACTGAGTAACATCCCCATGCAGATGTATTAACTACATCTCGTGTTGCTGTGTGTAAATCTATGGTAAGAAGGAAAGGTGGCCTTGGCCCACATACTGAAGGCACAGTTTGAAGGCATGGCTGCTGGGGCACTTTCCCCCAAGGCAGCAGAAGCAGGAGGCTTCTTGGTGGCTAAGTAAGCAGAAAGTAGACAAGAAACAGGGTGGACTATAAGCCTCCACCCACCCTATAGACATTTCCTCTACATAGGCTCCACCTCCCAACTATCCTACAACCTCCATCCCCCACCCTTCAACCAATCCCCCACTTCAGCCCCCCCCAAACTGCAAACACTCCAGCACTACCAACTGACAATTAGGGTTTAAATGTATAAACCTGGAGTGAGGGAGCAGGCTGGGGGGCATTGTCCATCCAACATCCAAACCATGACAACATATCATTGCTACTTTGTATATAAGACTATGAAAGATAACTCCTAACTAAGAATGTAGATTTGTTTCACTTTTTGTTTCTTTGGTTATTCTGAGCTGGGTCTCGCTATGTAAACAGTCTTGAATTACATATCCCCTGCTTTGGCTTCCCAAGTGCTGGGGCCAGACATACCCAGTTTCTTTGTCCTTTTTAATGTATTCAGGTTCACCCCGAATGTACATTGGGGTTTGCACTCTGTTTTATAGAACAGTGCTGGTCTAGACAGTGGAGTGTGGTGAGGGGCTTTGAGCCAAAATAGCATCCAGCTGCTATGGTCTGCACAGTTTGTCTCACCAGGATCCATGTTCTCTGTACTGACAGTCTTGGCTGGGTACCGGGTGGGCTTGCTTTAAACGAGCCTTATCCTTAGATCACTCTGTAATCTAATTTTTGTCAAAAAAAAAAAGTATACACAGAAATCAACTAGATGGGTCCGGGGAGTTGTTGCTAAAATAAGAAAAATAAAATAGTCATGGAGACACATTGCCTGCAATTCCAGCACTCCGGATGCTAGAACAAAGGGTAGTGAGCCCTGGGCCAGCCTGGGCTATCTAGCAAGAACCTGTCTCAAAAAAAAAAACAAACAAGGGCTGGGCATATGTCGCTGTGACAAAGTGTTTGTCTACGTGTGGAAGGATCCGTGTTTGAGTCCTAGCACTAAGGGATGGGGAGGAGACCCTTTATCCTTCCTCTCTTTTCCTGCTGGAATGCAGGCAAAAAGCCTAGAGGTGGTACAGCCTCTTTGGAGCCATGAGGCTGACAGTTACAGGGCAGGAATGGATGAAGGAGACTGGATTCTTGAGTGACATCCTCAGGCCAACACAGCCCATCTGGGGCTCAGTATCAGAGGGAATCCCACCTAGGGTCAGAGCACAGCAGCCAGGTTTCTGTTATGAGTTAGCAGTGTTCCCGCCTGACTCCTACTTCATATGGAGTCATAGCATCGAGTGTCTGTTATTTTCAGTTTTTCCCAAGCCTTCGAGCATCCTTGCTTTGCTGGGGGAAATGCTGAGGTGGGCCACTGTGTGGTCTAACTCAGAGTCCTCCGTAAAAGTTGCCAGCCCCACCACCAAGCAGGAACCTCTCCCAAGCAAAGTAATTAAGAACTTAGAGAAGAGCACCGGTCCATGCACCCCAAATTAGCTGCTGAGTTCGCTCAGTTGCCTGCCCTTGTGTTTTGGGGAGGGGTCTCAGCAGAACAGAAGCAAGAGATGGACATATATCAGAATTTAACAAATGAGCTTTAAAATCATAACAATGGCCAAATAATACCCGAGATTCTGACAAGCTGAAACTTAGTCGTTGAGGCTGGATGCCTCAGTAGTACAAATAATCCCAGAAAAACCTGTGTGTGTGTGTGTGTGTGTGTGTGTGTGTGTGTGTGTGTGTGTGTGTAGTCTTTGCAGCTCTGCCTCTAGCCCAAGAATATTTATGGAGAGTTACACACAGGGTTCAAATCATGGCAGCAACAGTCCCATGCTCTGTGATTTTAGGCAGGTTACTGACCCCCTCTGTGCTTCTGTTTCCTCCTCTCCCAGGCTGTGGTCAACAATACAAGAACTGTGCACTGTGCCTCTGCCCCCAGCTTCCTCTACTTAGCAAGATCCCTGTCTCGCTATCAGAAATTCCATCACTGGGAATTTTTGTGTTAAGGGCCTGCCTTTCTGTTTTGCATCAGGCCCTATTAAGTATGTGGGCAACCCTGCTCCTGTGTAACATAGGAATGCTATTTATCTCAAAGATTCGCAGTGAGAGAAAACAAATCCATTGTGGTTAGCCAAGAAAGTGGGAGAGAAGGCTCTCCATAAATGATAGCCGTTACCTGCCAGCCAGGTTAATTCTCTCACAGTGTCTTCCTAGCAGTCAAGCACCATCCCTCACTGACCTCACTACTCCAAAAGGCCAAGAATATGATGAAGTGGGGATGACTCTGAAACCCAGAGTCAAGCAGTGAGTATATCGGAGTCAGAAGCAACCTTGAATTCCCAGTGTCTTCCCTCCTTAGCTCCCCAACATAGACTTGTGGAACTGCCATGGGACTAGCAGGACCGCCATAACGTTGATCTGCTTCCCCTCACACGACCCACGATTTTTTTTTTTTTAAGATTTACTCATTTATTATATATGTGAGTACAATGTAGCTGTCTTCAGATACACCAGAAGAGGGCATCGGATCTCTTTACAGATGGTTGTGAGCCACCATGTGGTTGCCGGGAATTGAACTCAAGACCTCTGGAAGAGTAGTCGGGTGCTCTTAACCACTGAGCCATCTCTCGAGCTCACTCTTGTCTACACAGGAGGCTTGAGGAGCCGACAGAACTGCCAGAACTGCTCCTTAAGCCCCGCCCCCTTCCTCCTGCCCGCCATTTCTGAAGTTACCGACCCAGTGAGCCTTTGGCCAGTGTTGAGTCTGTATAACCAGCCATATCGCATTCACAGCTCACACCCTTATTCTCCCATACTGGGAGGACTTATATCCTGAGGTTACCTTGCAAGGAACCCTGGGAGTCTGCCCATTCCAAATGTGGGGTAGCTAAATATAGGGTATGGTTACCCCTGGCCAGTAGGGAATGAAAGTTGGTGACAAAACACTTCAATATCCATCTCCTTACTATGTAGCTTCCAGATCACCACCCTGTCACTTGAGATCCTAGGGGCCAGCTATATCTTTTAAGCAGCAGCCCACTGGCTACCTGCCGGCCTTCCCTCAGCACCTCCAAGTCCAATTGCTCAGTAGGACAATCCTGGGGGCCAGACCTGTCTGTGCCCCTGGCCCTGCCTTCTCACAACCCATACTCAGATAGTCCCTCTGTGTCAGAGGAAGAAAATCTGTCCATTATATAATATAAACTACCTCCACACATAAGGTCTGCATATAAAATATTTCCCATAGGCTGGTGTTCTTGAACATTTTGTTCCCCATCTGGTAGCCATGTTCTGGGAGATTGTAGAATCTTTGAAAGGTAGAGTCTAGCTGGAAGAAGTGTGTCCTTGGGGATGGGCCACTTGAGGTTTGTAAACCAGGTCTGCTTCCCGTTCTCACTCTGTTTCATTCAGATTTAAGGACATGAAACCTCATGTCCCACTTAGGTTCCACCACCATGTCTTCTCCACTGTGATGGCCTGTATCCATCATCCTTTAGATCTCTCTTGTCAAATGTTCAGTCACAGTGAAAGAGAAGTTACTAATACACGTTCTGTGCTTTAATGGACAAAGGGAAATCATCTATTTATTTCTAAACAGAAGTAAATATCTTTCTATTTGCATCCATCCCATAGTCTCCTAAGTAGCCAAGATGGCTACTAGGTTCTGGGCACCTTGGTGTGGACTTATCCTGAGGTGAGCTGACCCAGAGGAGGACCAGGGGCCACCTCTGCCTTTGGAACCCCATGGGTTATTTGATTCCTTTGCTCTGAGCATCCGTCCCCTCTAGGTTGGAGTTTGGCCTTGTGCTTGTGCTGTCTAAGGAGCATTCCAGGTTGATCTTGACCCAGTGTTCCAGTCTTCCCACCTTTCCTGGATGCCCACTTTCTTGTTCTGGCCTCTCTGCCACTGTTAGATCAGCCATCTACAGTGGGGGATATTAGTACCTAATTAGCTTTTCCTGAGTGTGCACACCTGTTAGGCACTCACACTGGGACACACCACGGTCCCGGGAGTAGATACAACCTGGAACGGCGGAAGATGAGCTGGGTGGGCCAGGGAATTGCTGAGGACAGGAGAGGCAGCTAGATTCCCTACAAACCTCATGCCTGAGAGGGGCCACTCCGTGTAGCTGCTCTCTGACTGTCCCTCATTTGAAATGCCTGCTGCTCCAGTTACCACAGATGTTCAAAGAATGACCCTAAAAGCTTGGAGCTTAAAATCATAACCATCAGAAACCAGGAAGTGGAATAATATTTGAAATGTAAATAAAATATCCAATTAAAAAATCATGATCATCTGATTTTCCCCCCATGTTGGCCCAAAATCTTAGAAGGTGCTGAGCTGGGTGGCCAGGTGGTGGTTGGAGCTGCAAGAGTGGGAGACTGAAGGGGCCAGGCTGTGGCATCTCTTGTCTCATTGGAGGTACTGGGTTTTCCCAGAGATCTCTCTTCTTGACCTGGTCTGGTCTCCTCGAAGCATGGAGTCCTCAGGATTGTGGCACTCTCCACATAGACAACAAGAGTTAGTTCCAAAAGCAAGTGGACCAGAAAGGAGCTACCCCATCTTTTATGGTGGACATTCTGAGGGATGCCTCAGGAGTCTTAGCTTCCTGACTTCTGCAATGTGTATAACTCTTTAATGTCTGAGGTACATAGAATTCTCTAAAGTCTACACTAAGTACAAGGCCTACACTGTTCAGATCTCTACTGTCTATATTGTGTGTAATCCCCTAATGTCTACACAGAAACCATGAGGCAGTGTCATGCTTAGCCACATCACTGTGGCATTTCTTCACACCACATGACTTTAGAGATGTAACGTCAGATGTCACAGAACCACTTCTGTAGCACTGTGTGGGTGACAAGTGAGCCATAGGTCACCCATACTTCAATATGGGGAAGCAATGTAGCATCATGATTGGACAGAAGCACCCAGCCTGTGACATCAGCAGAACTGAATTTTAATTTGTGGCCAATAATTAAAAGTGGAGCTGGCTCTCTTCATCCACATCATCTTAATTTGCACTGCAGGTCTCCATATGAGTGCTTCTTGAGGGTGTCTGCTTATCCCTTGGTAGAGTCCCCAAGTCACATGGTGAGAAGATCCACTGTGAGGCAGGCTGTTCCAAGCCTCCTATACCACACAATGTCTTCATAGGCAGGAATGTGATTGGCTCAGATCTGAGCCTGGAGGACACCCACTGAAGCCTCTAGATTCTTGTGTTCCAAGGACAATGAATTGTACAAAGGACACGTGCTGAGAGAGAACTGGAGTCCATTTACTGAGAAAGGAGGTGCTCTGAGGACAGGAGAGGGCTAGAAAGCCGGGAAAGAGTATTGTTTCCAAAGCACTGGGCTTTAAATTCCTTTAGAGTCATTTAAAGAACACATCTCCCACATCTGTACTTGGGACTTTTCTTGAGCATGCTCTGTTGTTGTTTGTAGCCCAGATGGGAAGGGTTTTCCGTCTTGTCCACCAGCTTCTTTTATGTTAATTTTGCTGTTTCTCCAGTCCTCACTCACTTGCTGCAGAAACAGTTGTATATGTCTGTGAATTTCTTTCAAACCCGACCCTTCCCACTCTTGCCTGGTTCCAACTGGACAAACCTCGAAGCCCAGGCACTGGCAAGGGTGTTTCTCAGCCTCTTGTGAAGCGGCCTCTGTCACAGGAGCCATTTCTCAGGGCTACACCTCCCCTAAGACGTCTCTGATCCTGCACTGTTCCAGAGACCCAATAGAACAACCCATTAGCTAAGACACCAGCTCTGCTGCCCTCAGTAAGGAAAGACCTTGAGAACATTTAGGCCAAGCAGACTGAGCTGGGGCTCGCTCAGTTGTCTTCTGCAATACCCCCACCTAGTGGATCTGCTGGAACGCTTCTCCAAAGGGGATAATGATTCCCAGTTGCCCCAGGGAAGAAAAGGAAAGTTTCCAGCCAACAAATAAGGCCAGAGGGCAGTTGAAGTCTAAGAGCAACTTCCCTTGACCTCTTTAGCAAGAGTATAGACTTGACCGCAGGCTGGGTTGATTGAGACCGATTCTGGGTCCGCCTGGTTGCATCACCACACTGAAGCTTGGCTGTCTGTCTCTTACAAAGAGACAGAGGAACAGGCACCCATAGGATGATGCAGAGGAAGTGGGACCATCATTCAGAAGATGGGGGGAGGACAGGGAGGGAGGCAGGGAGAGCAGAGAACAGCTGACTGAGGTTTCTGGGTTGGAAGTGTGCTTGGAGGTAACAGGTAGGACCAACAGGGTGCAGAGCCCAGGACACACCATCTTACGCATCCCAATGGAAGCCTCCTCTCATCCGTCCACCCCTGCCCCCACCCCAACACACACACACACACACACACACACACACAGAGTACACACACACACACACACACAGAGTACACACACACACACACAAACACACACACACACACACACACACACACACACACACAGAGTATCAAGGGGAAAATTCCAGTGAATTCTTTCAACATCGCAACAAGAGAGGTGGTCCAACTGTCAGATGTAGAAGGTCTCCTCCCTCCATGGAGCTCATGGAACATACATGCTTGTCCTTTCTAGCTGAGGTAACCTGCAGGGACTGAGAAGATGGGAGAGGGGCAAAAACCTGCTGCAGGAATGTTCTTGAAGTGGGGCCAGTGGCTGCTATCCAGAAATGCTCCTGTCCAAGTACAAGAGCATTGGATGCCATAGGACCCCTTCCCAAGAGTGCAGCAGCATCGGGTCCATCATCCTTTATCAGGGAGATCTTTGAACTGGATGATGAGATTAAGAAAAATGGTGGTCGGGCTGGAGAGATGGCTCAGCGGTTAAGAGCACTGACTGCTCTTCCAGAGGTCCTGAGTTCAAATCCCAGCAACCACATGGTGGTTCACAACCATCTGTAATGGGACCTGATGCCCTCTTCTGGTATGCATGAAGACAGTGACAGTGTACCCCTATGGATAAAAATTAATTAAAAAATTTAAAAAAAAAAGAAAAATGGTGGTCCTCATATTTCACACAAAGACACTGAGGTTCCTGTCCAAGATCCCTCAGAGGTTAGACAGAACCAACTTGACTTTAGTGGTTCTGAGTCAGAGGTTAAACTGGGGCAGGGCAAAGGACAACCAGATCCAGAAAGTTTTGTACATGTATACGATCCCTTTCCTAGTGCTCCAGAACAAGTCCTGGAAAAGCTGAAGAGGGAGAGAGTCTGGAAGACAATGAGCTAGTAGGACTCATTAAAATATCGGGTTAGTTTGGGGTTTGGGGCCTACTCTCAGATTACTGAAGTGACATAAGTATGGCTTACTGCTGCTTAGCACTGTAGTATATATAAGGAAACATTAGCACAGGGCTGACTTGGCATACCAATAATTACAGAACACAAGAGACTAAGGCGGGAGAAGTGGGAGAGTTCAGGAGCTGCCTGGGCTCTATAGGAAGTTCCTGGCCAGCCTGGGCTACCTGTGAAAACACTGTCTCAAATAAACAAGTAAGCAAGCAGGTCAGTCAGGGAAAATGAAGAAACTTCATTTCCAGCACACTGAGTTAGCTTATGTCCTTATTACTGCTTACCCTAGTCTACCTGAGGTGTGACTTAGTTTACACTTGAGAGTCAGGCAGCTCCAGGTTGGAATGCAGCTGAGATGTTTGCTTTCTTCACAAGAAAGTCAGTAGAAGTACATTTCATGAAGAGCAGACAAGCATTTTTCACAATGGGCCAGAGAGTTAATATTGAAGGCTTGAAGTTCACAAGGCAGCTGCTCCACTTTGCCACCAGGACAGGAAATGGCAGCAGGTAATACTGAGTATGCCCTATGTGCCAATAAAACTTTATTTACAAAGGCTGGCAGATAGATAGGCAGATTTGCCACCCACTGATTGTGGTACAGAGCATCTAAAAAGTCACCCTCAGCTAAGGCAAAAGTGTCTCTCTCTCCCCTTTGACAGTATGGAGAAAACCCCTTAGGCAGCACTGCTCCCACGGTCCCTGAGGGACCAGGCACGCTCCCACAGTGCCTGGGATTCCTGGGCTACGGGGAGCCTGGGCTAGAACCTACATATTGGAGGTTTGGTCAGGGTGGGGAAGATATTTATAGTGACAGAGGGTGCAAATGGCTGGCAGTCAACAGAGTGGGGGGAAGCCACCTCAGCAGTCTGTGCCACTGTAAATGCAGATGGCAGGCCTCAGGGAGCTGTGTTTTTAGTAAATAGAGCAGATACTCCACTTGGCTGGAGTCACCATAAAACTTCTCACTTTCTATGTGTGAATTGACTGGCTTCTTTCAGGACCCTGGTGACACTGTAGCTCCCTGTCATCAGATGCTGCAATATGAAAATCTGGTGACTGCAGGCCAGTGAGAAGGGAGGTGAGGAGATTGCTGCCACCTCTTTTCCTTGGCCAGGTCCTTGTCACAGACCTCATCACCTGTACCGAAGATGTCCTTCCTTACCAAACTGTTCTCCCTCCCGAACCTGCCTCGGAGAAAAAAGATCTTTTCCAAAGGGGTAAAAATAGATTCTCTGGTCGCTGGGCAGAGTTTGCTAATGGAATCAGGAGACAGGGAGCCAACCTCCCAAGCTTCTCAAGGATACCAGGAGAGTTGTCTCGTCCTCAGAAGGGGCTGTAATTGACAACTGACCTTGGTGGAAAAGGTTTTTTATTTTCCCCCCACTTCAAAGGATTCCTTCCTCCAGATGGGAGTCCTGCTGTGAGGCTCCTGGCTCCCGCCTCAGGGCCTGCTCTCTCTAGCTCCTACACAGTGAGCTGAGTCACTTAGAACCAGGAAATTGGGCTCCTGGATACCTCCCTCAGTCTGGCCTCTCTGGTCCTCCTTCAGTGAGTAAGAACAGATCCCCCCCCCCCACCCCCCTCACTGCTCATTCCTCTCAGTCAGTCTGCACTGGAGTGAGCACTACAAACCCTATGGTATGATCTTTATTATAAACATAGGTGCTGTGCAGGTGTTTGCTCTGCTTCTCAAGGGATGTGGGACTCAAGTACTCAGATGGCTTGGCACTGGGTGATCTCAAACCCCAGGGGCTGCCGGGGACATTATCTCATGAGGCCGAGAGAGTGCTGTTTGATAGCCATACTTCAGTTTCAAGTGAGTTTAAGCATGGAGCATAGCAGTGACCAGTAAATGAACAAATACCATCAAAGCAGGTGCTGAGGACATCCAGTAGACATGTGTCTAATTAAGAGAAAGCTAACTGAGGTATCATATGCTAGCCTGAGTTTAGGTTATTTATGGAAAACACATCTCTCGGCTGGGCATGTATGTGTTGGTTCTCAAGGTAAAAAAATCCCATCTAACAGTGACCATCCTATGTGACAGTAGAAAGGGATGAACCCTTCGGTTCACACCAAACTTCCACCAAACTTCCCCCAAACTCATCAGCGTTAAAAACAATAAACACTTAAATCTCACATTGTTTCTGTGAGCTAGGAATCACGCAGTGGCTTCCTGGCACAGGGAGGTGACAGTCAAGATGACAGCCAGATCGGGGTCATCCAAAGGCTTGGCAGAGGGTTGCCACTCTTGATGTGAAGCCCATTTCTCCTGTGGGCTCCTCAGCACACTCCTGGAGTAGCTCACAGCAGCAGGTCTTCCTCAGAAATTGTGGTCAAGGAGATAAAGAGACACCAATGCATTTTAAGACCTGTTCTCTTGAGAGGCAGAGGCTGGCATGATCTACATAGCAAGTTCCACACCAGCCAGGGCTACATCATGAGACCCTGTCTCAAAAATAAACAAAAATATTCACCTGTTCTTATAAATCTTTAACCATTGTGCTACATTTTTGCCCTAGAAGCAAGTCTCCAAACAAAGCTTACACTCCAGAATGAAAATCCAGGCCCCACCTCTTGATGACGGGGGCATGGAGGAATCTTGGAAAAGGTCCCCAGGAGGAGAATGGCATAGAGGAAGGAAGCCAAAGCAGAAGGATCTAACCATTAGCTGAACTGAAGCAGCAGGGATCTAATACACGAGAGAGCGAGAGAGCGAGCGTTAGCTAGCATCTGCATCTCCCCCTCTCTCTGCTGAGGGAGATGGGTGTGGAGAAAGGAGGCAGGGTCAGGCAGGGGCAGTGTGGAGAGCTCGAAGAAGACAGAAACATTAGAGAAAGATTCAGAAGTGGCCTGTGGAAGGTTAGACGAAGGCCTTCCTCTTCTGCTGCGGACATTAGGAGAAGATCCCTCAAAACAGCCAGTCCTATCTGTGTGGCCTGTGGGCTGTTTCATCAAGGGCTGTACTCTTTAGTCTTTCTCCTTCTTCTGTCACTCCCTTACTTCTCTCTCTCCCCCTCTCCCCCTCCTTCCTTCCTCACCTCTCATTGGCTAGACTAGGGCTCTCTGTGTAGACCAGGCTGGCTTCAAATTCACCAGAGATCTGCCTACCTCTGTGGCCTGTGGGCTGAGATGAAAGGCGAGTGCCACAGAGCCCTGCCTTTTGTCTCTTTCTTAAGACTTTTGAATTCTGAGCACACACAGCACTAGTCACACGGTGAGAACTCAGAATTAGCTAGAGAAAACACCGATGAACAAGAGAATTGGGGCGTTCGTGCAGTGTCAGGTCCACGGTGCTGTATACTCTAAAGGGAAGGAGAAAGGAGGTAAACATGAAATCCAAAAACAAACCTTAGGGAACTCATGGAAGGTGGAAGGAAAACGAACATGGGACAAGCATCCAGAGTGGCACTTTACCTGAAGACCCTCCTCCCCTCGTTTATTTGTAGCCCCTCCCCTGGTTCACTGTTGCCTTTGGCTACGATGCCCTCTCTGAGCAAACTGGGTTGTCCAGAGTGACCACCTCTCACCCAACCTGGAACTAAGACAGAGCTCTGAGCTCTGTGCCATCCTGAGGGGTAGGGGCAATGACGGTCTTGATTCAGTGAGCTAAACTTTCTCTTCCTGTCCTGAGGGAAACCCAGCTGTCCTTTCCCTCCTGTCTGTTGGAAGCCTCTTGGACCAGACACCCAGAGGTCTGTACAGAAGTTCTGGAGCGGTCAGAGATGGCGGTGGTTGCTAAGCTACCACCCAAGGGAGCCTTTCGCCCTCCACAGCCTTCCTGCCTGGTTTGTTGTTTAACTCCAGGCAGGACCAGAAGTTCACACTTCAGGAGAGGCTGCCTGGAGCAGAGGCCAGGAGGCTGGGTTAGTGGGATGTCTTCAATTTCACCTCTGCTACCAGAGCCTTTTTAAAAAAAGTCATCTGTGCCAATTAGACCTGGTTAGTAAAGGAATGTCCTGGCTGGGAGGCAGGTGCAAGCCAATTAATCATACAGCCAGGTGATCAGTGAAGGTGGCACATAACTTGGGGCTCCAATTCTTCCCAGACAGTTCGGCTTCAATTAGCACTCTGAGGAATGGAGAAGGAATGTGTCCTTGCCTCTACTGGGATTGCCGAGCCTCCAGGACCAACGACACTGGGATGTCAGAATCCACCTCAGCCTTAATGAGCTTCAGGCTTGCAGGCTTGGAGATTTTTACTTCTTTTCTGCACTTCACAAACAATGATTTAATTACAAAATAAGAATGCAAAAAACCTTCTCCTGTATCTGCCGGTCCAAACGGTATTTCCTGTGGCCCACAGTGATCTTTCCCCTAAGGAACGTGTACAGCTCCTGTTGCCCTGGGTCTGAGTGAAGGCCAGTTGACAGTTGGGGGCTGTTCTGATGAGCTGAGCATCCAATCTAGAGAGGAGACACTTTAGGGTGACTTCTCAGTCCCCATACCTTGTGTCCTCATAGAGACCTTTAAGGGATGAGAGTGGAGTTTTCGACCTGCATCAAAGCAATAAAACCAGCCAAAGTGATGGGTTTTCTCTTCTGGGCTCCAGATGCCCCGAAGAAGCCACAGCTAAGGGGCTGAAGGAAAGCCGGAGACGTGCAAGGACCTGAGGTGGGCTCTAGGTGTTGAAAGAGGCCCCCAACCAAAGACCAGCAAGGAGATGGGGACTCCCACGTCACAAGAAAGTGCATTCTACAAACAATGGGAACAACCCGGTCCTCCAGGAGGCTTCACACATAGTCCTAGGGGACCTTGGACAGAGGCATCAGCTATGCCATGCCTGGGCTCCTGCGCCTGGGAAGGGGGTACAATTGTTGCAATAGAAAGCTGGGACTGGGCCAGGCCTGGTCAGCCATCTGCTGTCTATTATGACCCCTAATGTTTGTTGTTGTCGATCAACTAGTCATTCAGCCTTCTACGTTCATGTGCACTACACCTAAGCACTTTTTATGACGCTCAGAGCACACCAGAGTCCTGTGCACACAGTAGGCATTGGGCTGGTGATGGGCTGGTGACCCTTCCTTTGCCCAGCTAAACCAAAATGGGTCTTAGGCTAAGGTACATGTGATGGCCATATGTTATAGCCTTCTATGTGCAGGATAGATCCTAGACACACAGAGGACCGAGGTCCCTCCCTCAGGGGACTCAACAAGATTTAGATACCCTCCTTCTAATTGTCCCAGACAATCACGAACTCCTGAGAGACTCCTGGAACTGCTAGCCCACCCAGCAGGCTTCTGAGACCACAGATCAGGTAGGAAGTTCTCCAGTGAATATTTAGTGGCTTTTAAATGAATTCTGAGTTTCCAAGTGAAAAACCAAATGGCCCCCATGGTGCCCATCTTCTGTTTAAACAGCAAAGCAGCCACAGAGGCTTCTCCATCCTCCCCAAAGGCAGCCACGGAGGCATCCTCGTCCTCCACAAGTACCTCAGCTCTCGACAGCACCCTTCAGCTCTGTGACTCCAGGGCATCCATTTCTTAAGCAGACCAGAGATCAAATCTGTGTTAGGCATTTACTACTTTTTATTCACAGGATTACAGAAGATATAGAATTAAGAGGCATATCATTCAATCTATTTTCCAAAAAAGAGCTAAGTAGATACAGCTTTAAAACGCATCTGTCACTGTCCGCCTACTGTAAAACGTACTTCCATACACATATAAAGTATTATTTCACCTAAGTTGTGCATTTAAAATACATAAAAACAGTACCAAATGGCATACTGGCCTATTTTATTACAGTTCACATACATTCTTGATAGTCAAGGGGTTGGCTAGGGAATGCATAGTTTCCCACTAGAAAGAGGTGGCTTCTGGCACTAGCAATGAGACAGGGTAAAGGGCAGGATGCTCAACCGAGAGCCCAGTGGCCCAGTGATGTCACTGTTATTTGAATCAGCATTGCCATGGATGCTGTTAAAAGATAGGCATGCTGTCAATTTGCCTGGTCATTCTACCCTCTGCTAAGGCAACAGAAATTAGGATTACTCTTTCAAGCTTATTCCTCCTTCCCCCCAAAGCATTCCCTCCATAGCCATGTGCCCTGCATTTCTCCCCACTTTTCCCATGGTGCCCCAGATCTAAACCACCTTGTTCTCTGTACCTGCTGCTAGACTGCTGATTTCGCTCTGACACACTGTGGAACAAAACCCTCGGCATCGCCTAAGGAAATAACTTCCTTCCAGAGTCATTCAATCACACAAGGAGTTAAACCACACAAGGAGTTATCCCTCTGCAAAAGAATCCGAATCCGAAGCTGGCTAGAGGTTTCCTTTAGGGGTCATGCCAGCCAGAGCCCCTCCCACAGACCTTCATCTGACTTGCATGGAGTTCTCTTAGCCAGAGAAATTTCCACCGTGAGTGCTCCTAACAGTTCAACTCGCAGCATCTCACATTGATTTTTTCCCCCTAAAAACATGCAGCCTCATTCCACGAGAACAACAACGCAACACTGGCCCAGAGCAATTCATCACTGCTCCTGCGTTTGGGTTTTTAATTTCTTTCTCCTAGAACTCATCGTATCTGGTGGCCATTGTGACAAGAACCAGATGTGTCCAGCCCCAGCATTCCCTCCGTGGCTATGCGCCAGGAGATACAGCCATGCCTGCTAGAAATCCTCTCCAGACAACTGAAGCCATCCACTACTTCTGGAAGACTTTCTCAAGCTTGGCTAGGCATACCCCATAGTTCTGAGGTGCTTGCTAATTGTTTGGTGGCATTGATGACTGAATGGTGTGTGTCAGGCAAGACTTTCCCTCGGGCTCTTCATTCCGCTTGCACTTTTACTTAATCTACAAGAACGGCTGCTGTCTTCACTGTCATGGTAACAGAGTCTGTCTTTGGGTGAGCCCAGCAGAGCATTTGAGAGAGAGAAAATGCAGCGCCTGCTATCCAGTGAAAGGTTCTAGCTTTGCTGCTTACAGTTGGATAATCTCAGGCAGGCCATCCACTCTGCTTCTGTGTCTATTTCCTTCTCTCTGACATTAGAATAACACCTGCCCTCCGTAAACCAAAGAGCTACATGGGACACATGAGCAGAACACAGATGCACAGGCAGGAACGAAAGGAAGCTTCCGTGATGTGAGCTGATCTTATTATCCACAGCCCAAGAACAAAGCGCTTGCCAGCCCTAAGGTTCATTTTTAGTCTTTGTAGACGTCTACTAGGGATCCTACAGAGCCTTGCTTTCAGGTTATGGGCTTAAAGCCACGTGACTGATTGGAGGGATCACCTTAGGAACCCAGCTGCAGAGATGGACAAGAGACAAGCTGAGCAGATGTCAGTGGATGGGTGTTGGGAAGGGAAGAAAGAATCAAGGGGGAAGGAGGGAGAAGAAGGGGGGAGAGGAAAGAGGGGGGAGGAGGGACTGGTCCTCCTCAGTAGGACAGTCCTATGCATTTCTCTGCTTGGGGCTTTTGTTATGGCTGTGTGGGTGGGTTTTGTTATTTTCCAGGAAGAAAGCATTTTGCAGGGATTGCTTAAAACTTCAGGGATTCTTGGGAGAGAGCAGTAAGATTAATGGAGCAAAGCTTCCCACCTTATGCCAAGAACATCTATGTTCCTTCGCTAAGTTGGCCAGAACAAATATCTCCTCCCATAGCACAGGACTCGGAAGGCTGCAGACTCCAGGGTTGTATAAAGTTGTCTTTAAAAGAAAACTTGATCGCAGCAGAGCAGATTGCTGGCCATCTCATACTGCAGCCCCACCACCTACCGGGGTCTTTTTCACTCCGCCCCTCCAACCCATAATGCTTCATCTGGGTCTGACAGCCTGCCCCATCCCCCAGTCAAACCCCATGTGTCTTGGCTCTCTGGACTCTAAGCAATGGCCATGGCGAGCTCTGGCTTCACCCTAGGGGCAGCGCAGAGCACTGGTACAAGGCTCTGTAGAGGTAACACTCAGAGAGATGCCCCCATGGGTTCCTCTACAACCAGTGGGAAGCAGAAGTGCTACCAGCCTGTCTTGGGGACCAATGCATGGAGAAATATGGCTCGCCAGTTCTTCAGGGGAAGGAATAGCAGAAACATCACACTTTCAGCCTCTAAAATGGAGAGCTGGGAACTCATGGTCAAGTCCAAACAAACAAAGAAGACGAACTAATTTATGCTTAGAAAATTAAAACAGACCACTCTATTTGCTTGGCATTTAGCACCAGCGGTCTAAGCAACCACACTATGGCGCCTGAGTGACAGAGTTCATTAAAGTCCTTGATCCCCTAGGCTGGAAGCTGATTCCCATCAATGTACAGCTCTCCAGCGCAGTGTACGGATCAGGATCATTCGGATCTTTCCCTGCTGTTTACAGTCGGGAAACAACAGATGTGTTCACATTTGTGGCATACTGTCCACCTAGCCACAGCATGAGGATGGCCACTGAAACTCCGTGTCGTACTGCAGCGGGACAGGGTTACTCTGCAAAGCACTCCCCTAAAGCAGCTGCTTAGTCAGAATATCCACAGTCCTCTACAAAACCACACCCCAAGGGCTTCCTGGCTGTCCCCACCGGAGGCCTATTTTGAAATAGGCCACCCGGGCCCACATACAGACCTGGCCTGAGATTAAGCTCATCTGGATCTAGCTGGTCTCCCCTGAAGATCTACCGGATACCCCAACACTAGCGCATGGCGGTGCTCCCTACTCTAGTGTGCCGCAGAGGGAGGCGTGCCCCATCTAAAGCATCCAAGCTGCGACTTTGACTTCTGTATGTTCAGAAACTCCAGCAGGGTCTCATGAGCCGCTGCTGTAACACCTACCACTTAAAAAGGCCTGTTCTGGGAAGAAGGGAGGCAGGCGGGCAGATGGGCAGGTTGCTATTCAATCAATTACTTGAAATATTAAGTTGTCCACAGGGCAAAGGCATGCAACAGTCAAAGCCCCCCCCCCCCCCGGGGCTCAAAAACACACGGAGATCTGAGTAAAGTGCCCTCTGACTTAAAAAAAAAAATCTCACTTCAAAAACGCTACCCTATACGCAGGACATCGAAACACCTGTTCCATCCCTCTAAGGGACAGATGAAAAGCACCATTCAGCCTTTGGCCTGCCTGCCAGTTACCCACAAACTAAAAGGATAGGTTCAGAGATTTGAGTGAGCAACGGAGAACATCAAACACACATGATTGCTCCAGCTACCTCGAGGGTCACCTTTAAACCACAAAAAACACCTCACGGGGAAACCCCTTTATCTTGGGCACATCCCATGCTAGCCTAGACATGCGTCACCAGAATATTCTCTCTGCGGCAGAGGAAACGATGTTAAACACTAAGCTGTGAGCACACTCATGGTGGGAGGGCGACCCAGATGAGGGCAGAGCCAAGGTTCTAGGAAGATTCTAGAAGACTGGCCTGGTCATGACTTTCAGGAAAGTAGGATGGCTCGAAATAGCAGTGCGGAACGTTCTAAGGTTTTTCAAACAAACGATCAGCAAATCTTTTCAGCTCCCCTTGGCTTCACCAGTTCTTAGCTGAAAAGACTGCTAAGATAGGATGGGAAAGGCCAGAGGGGTTAGACGGGTGGGGGCTTCGTGTCTTTAACTTCACTAAAAGGGCTGGCCCATCCTGTCCGTTTTACCCCTTCTTATCGGAAATGAAGCAGAAGCACGTTGCCTTCTAGATGGTAAAGATATTCGACTCCTTTCTCAGAAATTACAGGCTCTAAGATGTCTCTTGCCAACAGCAGCACAGGCCTGTCATGCAATCAGCCAAAAGAAAAATGCAATCCCTGGTTAAAACGTGAATCCTAAAAGTTTGAAAATGTCTAACTATTTCCCCAGTGCATTATGAATTTTAATTTCAGAGCTCTGAGCCTGGCTTATTTTATGATTTTTTTATTATTATTATTTTTATTTCTTCTTGGTCCTGCCTCTCTTGTGAGAGCTAACACTATGCGTCTTTGAAATCCCTCCGATTACACCTTCACAAACTTAAATCAACAATGATATGTTCAAAAATCTTTGTCTTCCCTTTGAAACTGGACGCAAAAAAGAAATCTCTCCTGTCGGTGGAGACAGCTGTGAAGGAGCGGGGCGCCTGCACATAGATTTCTTTAAACTTTTTAAACTGCTGTTTCTCTTTATCCCACTGGTATATCTGTGAGAACGTGTAGTCACTCCCCAGGGCCAGGTAGTGGTTCTCTTTGAAGGAGAAGGGTTGCAAGGTCATGGCCCCCCGGGACGGAAGAGCCTGGACCTCCACGAACTGCTTACTGTTCCACCGCATGACCCGAGAGTCCCCGATGAACCGCGTGAGGGAAAGGTACAGGGTGTTCTGCATTCGGAAGCTCTTCACAGCCAGCACATCCTCCATGTTGGGGATGTCGCCATGAGGGACAAACTTCTTGGAACTTTTATTCCACTGCAAGATGATGGGAACCTGGGAGCGGCTAGACAGGATGAGGTGTGACTTCCCATCAATGTCAACAAACTCTGCATCCGTGTCCCTGAACCACTCATGTAGTGACTGGTAGGAGTAAAACCCTTTGCTGCTCCATTTGTATACTGTGGACAGCCCCGCTTTCGAGCTGTCAGCGATGATGAAGAACGTCTCATCGTCGATCTCAAACAGCTCGATGTCATTGGGCTTGGAAATTCGAGATACCTCTATGTCTTGGAACTTGACAAACTTTGTCCAGCTCTCGTCGTATTTGTAAATGTGGGAGCCACCAAAGAGTTGGGCTACCACCACGAAGACCTGGTCATCAATGAGGATGGCCTTGCAGCCCACGATGGACTGACCTGTGGCCAAAAGAAAGAGAAGGTGTTAGTATGGCTGCAGTGAGTGGTCCCTCCAGACTGAGGCTCAGGTGCTGCTGACCCAAAGGTACGGTGGTACTGTGGAAGCCAACATGTGCTTTCTTGTGAACTTAAATCTAGACTTGCCATATGATAATTCTATTTCTTGACACAAGCCCAAAAGAGCTTAAAACAAGGCCTGGAAGAGACACCTGGACACTAAATTGAGAGACCAGATGTTCATTTCAGTCTCTTCCAAAGGGACCATTGGAAAGATGAAGACGGTAGCTTGCAGTTGGGGGTCTGAAACAGCCAAACAGACCAAAGGAAAGCCAGGGCTCTAGAAACCTGACCTTGATTAGGTCTAAAATAAACATTGAGGTTGAAACAGTGAGGGTGGTGTCTTAGGTATGGTTTCTACTGCTGTGACAAAGACACCATGACCATAACCAAAAGCAACTTGTGGAGAAAAAGCTTATTTGATTATATGGGTCTATATTACAGTCCATCACTGAGGGAAGTCAGGGCAGGAACCTGGAGGGAGCAGAGGTAGGAAATGGAGCAGAAACTATGGAGGAAGGCAGCTTACTGGCTTAATCCTTGTGGTTTGCTCAACCTGCTTTTTTACACCATCCAGAACCACCCAGGATTGGTACCATCCACAGAGAGTTGGACCCCTCCCCAACATCAACCATCAATCAAGAAAATGTCATACAAATGTACAGACACACATGCCTTCAGGACAGTCTTATGGATACATTTTCCTCTTCTCAGATATGTTTAGATTTATGTCAAGTTGACAAAAGCCAACCAGGACAGTCACTGGGAACATTGGGGAAGATACAGAAGAGAGCTTGCAGCTGGGGTCTGACACAGCCAAACAGACCCAGGGAGGAGAGTAGAGGCAGAGCTTTAGGAAAACCAACCAAGCCAGTCTTGGCCAGCTCCCACAGATTCCTCTTTGGGGGAATGTACTGGCCAGTTTTATGTCAACTTGAGCCAAGTTAGAGTCACCAAAGAGGAGGGAGACTCAATTAAGAAAATGCTCCCATAAGATCATGTTGTAGACAAGACTGTAAGGTATTTTCTTAACTAATGACTGATGGGAGAGGACCCAGCTCATTATGGGTGGTGCCATCCCTGGACTGGTGGTCCTGGGCTCTATTAGGAAGCAAGGCTGACAAAGCCATGGGGAGCAAGCAGAGAGCAGCACCCTTCCATGCTGTCTGCATCCGCTCCTGCCCCCAGGTTCCTACCTGACTTGAGTTCCTGTTCTGACTTCCTTAGATGATAAACCATGATGGTGAAGCATAAGCTGAATAAACCCTTTCCTCTCCCAAGTTGCTTTGGTCATGGCGTTTCATCACAGCAATGGAAACCCAAGCTAAGACAGGAGCATGCACCATTGCCCTTTCTCCGAGTAAACTTGTCAACTGCATTGGTAGTTAGACCTTTCTTGCATTTCCATGCATTCTTGCATTAAAGACATTTAATGATAACAAACTGAATTGTGGATAAACATGATTCCTCAGCTATTTTAGCAACTGGACCCTCCTAAGCCACCCCAAGGGTGGTAACTGGAGATTAGTAAGTCAAGGATTAGAAGTCCAGATGTAGAGATGGCTAGCTACCACGCTGCTTGGCTGGGTCTGTCCTCCATTTCTAGTGGGCATAGTTTACTTTTACTTACCCTCCTGTTAAAAATACACAGACCACTCATTCTAGCTGTGCCCCTCTGTGAGCTCTACTCCCTCAGGAAATCAAGATTTCTGCCATGGCTAGGGCTAGGGAGAGTTCAGGAGTGGGAATTTCTCCATCTATAACAACTTGAAGGAATTGTGCCAGGAAGTAGGGGTTCAGAGAGGTAACTACGTCACAACAACAACAGAAACCCTAGGGACCGCCTTCTGCCCTTTCACCATGAGAGACTGGGGCAGGACTGGTGGGGTGCAAAGAGAGACTAGGGCAATGGCTCTGGGCATCAGCACAAGGACCTGAGATCAAATCCCAAGTCCTAGAGTCCCTGTGCTCCTTCCTATAGCAAGATGGGAGAAGGAGACAGGGTGAGCCCTCCAGCTAGCTAGCCTGGTGTGGACAACAACAAAAGAGAAATCTGTCTCAAACAACATGAAGGGCGAGGACGGACATCCAAGGTTGTCTTCTGACCCCACCCCCACATGCAATGTGACACACATGTGCCTGCACTCACACGCCACACGCATGCATGTGTATACACACACACACACACACACACACACACACCCCACACACACACACACACCACACACACACACACACACACACACACACAAACACACACACAGCCATAGCCATGAAGGGCGATCTTGCACCAGACATGAAATCTGCTGGGATCTTGATATCTTGGATATCTCAGACTCCAGAACTTGAAAAAGAAATTTCTGTTGCTTAAACGCCTTCCTGTAATAGCAGCACTAAATATACCAAGACTGTCTGTCCTATTGAAAGCACCATTACACACAACAGCTGAAAGGTGGATGCTATATCCACGCTTCCACGGACAGATGAAGGGATAAACCAACTGCGGCCCATGAACACCGAGAATAGGATTCATTCAGCCTCCAAAAAGGAGGAAAGCTCGATGCTTAGTACAACCCAGACTGGTCTCATCTGCTAAGTGAGTAAGGCCAGCCATGAACGGACAAAGCTGTCAGTCCACCTGCAGGAGGAGTCACAGGCACAAAGAGTGGACCTAAAGGGATGGGGAGGGGAAGAGCTACTGTTTAGTAGCTACGTTGTCAAGGAGACATGAAGACCGATCGCCCCAATGCCAGTGCACCCAACACCACAGCACAGTATACAAGACGTGGCAGGATGGTGTTTTGCACTGCTTGTCTCCATGGTGGGGTCCTCAGGGCCTCTGAAGACAAAGAGCGTGCAAGACCCTTAGTGCATGGCACTGACACAGAGGAGAGGCCTTACAGGGTAAGTGAAGTAACTGTCCTGACAATCTCAAGACACCCCCGCCTCTCAATGCTTTCCCACAGTCGGAAACACCTGTGGAATTTACAGTGGTCTGAGACCCAGCTCAGTATCACAAAGGACCCACTCCCGCTCTGCCCTGGGTTACCACTCTATGCTGGACTCCCATCCTCCACCAAAGAAGACCACCTAACAAACAGGGCTGTCCCTCCTTCCAGATCATAAGTTTTGTCTTTCTTTTAATTTTCCTGGTAATTTGACCAAAGTAAATTTGGTCTGTAAATTACAAGGATAATGATCCAATTTCTGTCCTGAAGATTAGCTTTGGGGCTAATCAGTGGCTTTCTAAAAGGTATTTTTTTTTCTTTTATTGTTCTGAACTTCCTTCAACCTGATCTCTTGCATTGTTTTTGTTTTGTTTTGTTTTGTTTTGTTTTGTTTTGTTTTGTTTTGGTGAGGGCAAAAGGGATGTTCATCAAAGCAAAATGGGTAAACTTAGAAACTGGGTCCTTGTAACCAGACACTGTCCTAAGCACCTTTGCCTGTCTACTCTCTCTTTCCAATCACCGCTGGAGACAGGACAAGTCTTACCAGCATGTTCATCTTGACAATGAGACACAGAAGGGTTAAGCATTTCATATAAAGTCATATAGCCGGTATGTGATAGTGCCTAGGTTTTAAATCTATATCACCCATATTCCATCACTAAAGTACCAAAAAGACACACCCAAAATTAAATCCTATGCTGAAACCAACATTAATTGGTGAATATTAATATTTTGATACATTTCCTTAATATTTAATCTGTTATCAATATCTATATATATCACTATATCAAATATGCTTTTTTTAAAAAACACACTGGGGCTTATACTACATATATGCTTTTAGTAACCTACTTTTACATGTACATCCATGCACATCTGTGTGTGCTATGAGCACATGTGCATTCAGAGACCAGAAGAGAAGTATGGTTCTTGTTTCTCATTGCAGGCCCCAGGCATCCTCCTGGCTCTGCCTCCTCAGAGCTGACATTATAAGCACAAGGCGGCATGTCTGTCTATTTTTTTTAAATGTGGGTTCTGAGGATCAAACTCAGGCTCTCATCCTCACTGGCAATGCTGTCCCAACTGCGCTATCTCTCATCCTTAGAACCTACTTTTTTGATGGAATCCACATGCTGTTAGCTATCGTCTACAACTGGATTTTTAGATTACTATATATTGGCTCTGGAGAGATGGCTTAGAGTTTAAGAGCATTTGATTTTTTTCTCCCAGAGGACCCCAGATTTGATTCCAAGCACCCACATTGCAGCCATCTGTAATTCTAGTTCCAGAGCTCTTGTGCCATCTTCTGGGCTCTGTGGTCACCAGGAATACAAGTGGTGCACATAATACATATACAGAAGCAAAACATCCATAAAAATAAAGTGTAATAGAACTAAAAGAGAGAGAAAAAACCACAGTACTATGCAACATTACATTGTATGAATGCACCATATCCTATTTAATGGATCCTATACTGCAGGACAAAGCAGTTTGTTCTAGTTTTTCATTATTGATAATCCCTTTCTCATATAGTTAAATAAACATACTTTTAAAACCTCTGACAGTGTTCTCACGTGTAACAATCTGCTAGCATAAATGTTGGGTGTCTTTTTTAAGGCTTTAGGGCTTGAACTACCAAAGTGATCTTCAAAAACTCCCACCCCACGAAGAGCAACTTCTAAGTCAAGCTGGCTACAAAGGCCCCATCCCTAAGGGAGACCTTAAGCCTGTCTTGTATAGAGAAGGGTTTCAATCCCACTGTCCAGGTAACCAGCGTGTGTACACTCAATATACACTCATCTGTCTATCTGACTGACTGTCTGTCAGTACAGGAGCCAAGATTACAAGTCTAAACATGCAAAAGTCTTAAAACAACGAAAATACAAAAAGAACAACAAAGGAGGAGAGGAAGCATCAGGCATTGACGTGAACGTGACCACTGGGTTTCTCAGTGGAGACAAAGGAACACCTCACCAGGGCCCCAGAAGAGAAACTGGGTGCCTCTGATTCCTCGGAAACCCTACCTAACAGGCACATACTGAGAACACACTGAGCAGCTCCTTCTGACTTAAGAGTCGGCCATGACAAAGCAAGATGATAACGAGGAAGGCCCACTACAAGGAAGGGAGAATCATCCACACTCTCTCTTACTCTTGCTCACGGCCAGTGGCTCCACACATGGCTTTGTCTGACCACCCAAGCCAGGACTCTTTCACACCAAGCTAAACTAGTGACCAGGAACAGGCACACTCTTCCCCTGAACGAGCAATTCGTTCTCAGGAGTTTCAGCCAGTTCTGGTGTTCTCTGTGCCTATAAAAGTCTCAGAAGTCTTGGCTGAAGTCAGGAAGGTGGGGTGAGTCTCTGGTGGAGGAGAACTGGTTCCATCATCCCTGGTGGATAAGGCTGCCATTGGCCTCAGGGTCTGCCCACTACACACAACACCTATTACATCCTTCCCAGATCGCCACATCTGATCACTAATCCCATTTCATAGATGAAATCGAAGCCCTAAAATTCCCACTGTGCTGATGAAAGAAACATTGATGAACATTAATGAAATTGCCCAGATACTATGTCCCCACCAGCTAGAATGCAGCCAGCTCAGAGGAAGTGCCCAATAAACGCGTGCATGAAGAACGAATGATTTACAGTTGCCCCCAGTGCTAGAGTTAAAACAATAACTTCTTAACCAAGAGAGTAGAATCTCTAGGTGGAGGGAAATCTACTCTACCAGCTGGGCCGGGTCAAACGCCTTGGCTAAGGACCACCTCTGGAGAGGAAGGCTCACCTTAAGCCGGGCTAATGAGTTGGGTGGACTAATTAGTCCTTTAATGAGATTTTCTTCCTTCCCAGAATCCTCACTTCTAGTGCAGAAGCTTACAGACCCAGACGACAGCCAAGTGGGTTTGTAAGTCTGAGTTTGTGAATTGTTCAGAAAAGTGTCTAACTTTTCCTTCTCGTCTCTCTTTTCTAAATCTGCTTCCTCAACACTTTATTTAGCCTTTGCCTTCCTCCTTACCCTTTCTCTAAAGCTCTCCTCCCCACCACATGGCCTCTTGTCTGCCTGTATCTGACCGTACCAGCTTAACTGGCATGGCCTTTTCTTCTCTCTTCATTTACCCGCTGCACACAGCTACTAAGACTTACAGCTTGTGTGCCCTATGCTTTTCTTTTTAATACTAATAAAATTCCCCTTGTGCTTACATTGGAGCTCAGTCTTAAAACTTAACTAATGAGACTAAGAACCCTAAAGGGGGACCCCAGTCTCCCCTAAATTGCCAGCTGCAGTGAGTGTCAAGGGCAGGTGAACAGCAATGCTACTCCTTTCTGTCCTCATAGAACTGGGATGGGGACACATATAGGGACAGGTTCTGTCCCTGAATGAAGAGAGTAGGTCACTTGGAAAGCTGTGCTGACTGTGCTGACACAGGCAGGAGTCAGACCACGCATCTTCCTGCAAGCTCTAAGACCAAAACCATGAAGCAAACTCTGACAGGAGATCAAGCTCTTCTCACATCCTCTCTTTCCCCGGCCATGGTCCAGGTTCAAGGTCCTTCGTGCAGATCTTCACTGAGTCTGTGCTCCCAGACCCTGCTCCAAGGACAGTGCACTGCACACCAGAAGGCCAGGTGGCTATGGCAGCAGCAACGAGCTCATGTGAGATGGCATCTCCTGGGCATCAGGCTCATGATTAGGCTCATTAGTAGCCCGTTCCCCAGTGAAATGCCACTGTTTCTGCCTACCTATGTGCTTGCACTTGCCGTATAGACACTTGTGCCTGACAAAGTCCTAGGATCTTCCCAACCCAGAATTTGTACCATGATCTACTCCAGAGAAACAGTTCAATGTCTCCTGGAGCCCAGGCAGGAAGTCTCTTGAAGGACAATGGTCAGCCTTTCAGAGTGCTGCTTGAAACTGCCAGTATCCGTTATACTGAAGAGAAGACTGAAAGATTGTTTTGGTCTCTAATTTTACCCATTTACTTAAAGAACAAACAGACAGTTCATTTTTAGTATCACTAAAACCCTCCGAATTCATTACCAGAATCGAAAGAAGCCAAAGGTCTGAATGTATGACCAGTTCATTCTCATTGCTACCTTTCTACCAAGTGTGAACAGTGACCATCATGACCCAGCAAGGGATCATGGGAGCAAGCAATGGGAGGAGGGGTGGTGTGTGTGTGTGTGTGTGTGTGTGTGTGTGTGTGTGTGTTTGTACATGTGTTTATGTACATTTATGTGTATGCGTGTGTATGTATATGTATGTATATGTGTTTGTATGTATATGTGTTTGTATGTATATGTGTGTGTGCACGTCTGTATGTTAGTACATTAGTTAAAAATCAGCTTAATAAAGCTGTGACTTAACTCTGGTACAGCCTCCTTAACTCTGCAGGACCATGGGATTCCCATGTGACTTCTTAACATTGAAGGAAGTTTTTCCCCTTTCTCACGGAGTTGTCACCTCCTCTTTTCCAAAGGGACCACCACCAGTGAGAAATCACCACCTGAAATTCCACACTCACCAATGTCTGACCATCCATACAGAGAAAACCTTAGAGGGACCGTGAGTGTGGACTGGAATGTGGTCCCTACCTCCCTCCCCTCCAGCTAGGGCGTCAAGCCTTCCCTTGATGTGTCCTCCACAACATACCTGTGATATTGTCATAACTCCGGAAATTCATTTCTATGTGGTCCCACTCCAACACCATACAGTTCTCCATGCTAGGCTGTGCGATGGCCACGTACACGTCATTCTTGGAGTTGAACGTGTCTACTGACACCGACTGGTATGGCAGAGTCTGATGAACGACAAAATCTGAGAGTGGGTGTGGAAAAACAAGTATTAGTTCATAAAATCCCAGTGAGAAATCCAACTGTCATTCTCTCTGCTTTACACTATCAGTCTGGGGACCCAGGGAGGAGCAGGGACCTCCACACTGCCCTGTGGACTCTGAAAGATGGGACTGTCAGGTCGGTGCAGTTTTTGATACTGCGCCCTCCGCCCACTCCCCTTCCCCCACCCCACCACCCACCCCACACCCCACACTTTACCAACGAGGTCTCAATGGAGACCTGGCTTTCAGAAAGCCAGGGCATGAAATTCATGAAGCTGGCATGCAAATTACTCTTTGACAGGGGATGCTGTGTTCTAGTAAGTTCTGAGAATGCCAAGCCTCTAGCTCTCTCAGAGCAGCCCCTGCAGGGAAGACGCTGGCTGAATATGGCTCGATGATATCCTTCCCAAACTCACCCAACACAGGAACCCTGTGGTCGCCTGTGATTTACACCCAGTTCCACAAACTCCTACAGGGAAACAGCACCCCTTCAGGCCACAGGGAGCACTACACTCCAAACAGGGCATACATAAGTTTGGGAACAAATATCTTCTACAGGGGTCTAAAGGACCCCTGGGGAAGTTGAGGGGAACCTAAATGAGCTCCCTGGATACCGGTCTTGATGTCTGGTGCCTACAGTCTAGGCATCATGACATAGCAGTGAGCAGACCCAGAACTCTGCAGGAACATGTACAGCACAATGACACAGGGACTGAGTGTTCCTCACCCACACAGAGCCCATAAGTGACAACCAACTCTGTGAAAGACTGGGTATGGCACAGAATTGCCAAGGGATGGCAGGGGCCTGCCCATAGTGCTAGCATAGCCTGTAAGTGGGGGAATTAGAAATCTAGAAAAGAAATAATTTTTAAAACACACATACACACACACACACACACACACACACACACACACACACACACACACGGCAGGATGCATGGAGCATGCCTCTAATCCCAGGACTCAGGGGACACAAGCGAGTGGATGTCTGAGAGTCCAAGACAGCCTGGTCTATATAGAAAGCTCCAGGCTAACTAGGGCTACACAGAGAGACCCTGATCAACAAACAAACAAACAAAACCTCACAAGTGGTCAAAAACCAGAGACTAAGCCGTTCTTCTGGCCAGAAATGTTCCAACAAGTGCAGCCCCCTGGTTGTGCATCCAGGAGGAGATGGTGGGCACAGAGCTTTCTCATCCAAACCCTAACCATCTTAACTCAAGCTCGTGTCACCAACAAGGCCATCTCTAACCAGCCCCCCACAACAGTACCCGGCTCATCTCTACACACTGATGTTTCAGGCTTTATTATAAGACTCCAAATAATAGTGTCAGAGTCCCACGTGGAGACACTGTCTTAGCAAAGAAGTCACACGGGCCATGCATCAAGGGAGCCCAGTTCCATCAGGGGCAGGAAAGCAGACAGCGGCTGGGCAAAGGTTGAGGTGGCAAGTGCGAAGCAGGGGTGAGAAGAGTTAGTAAAGGCAGGTGGCAGGAAAGCCAGGACTCAGGGGACAAGGACTGTGTGAGGCTCTAGGATGACCATTGTGCCTAGAGGCAAATGTCCTGAAGCTACTTCCTGCCCTAAAGACCCAGGACTGGTAACTTTCAGGCCTCCATTCACCTGTCCTAAGGAAGGAAGCTCTCCCTCCCAGCTCCATGGTGGGTACAGATCTTGCCGGGTGAAAATGCCCACCACAGCACACTCAGTATAAACAGATGCAGACGCCGGTTATCCCACCTGCGTCTGCATCCTGACCGTCTTTGTGAGGTGGGAGGTGTCTATTTTAATCACATTGTTGCTGAGTTGATGCTTGGTGTTCTGAGTAACCTTGGGGAGAGGACTTTCTCTCTGCCTTCCTATGCATGGGAGAGGGAATGCACACATCTGTGACACATTTGCATGCATGTGAGTACCATTTAGCCCAACACAAAAGGAAGTTCCATGCACCTGCATTGTAAGAGGTGCCCCTTCTTCATCTGGGATACCCAGTAAGTGCTTATTACACTATTTTTACTATGGGTGAGCATGGCCTCAACCCGGGTCTGTCATGGAGCCTCTGGGAGACAGACAAGGAGGCTGAATACAGCAGCCAGGTCCTGTGAGAAGGGAGAGACAGGAAAGGAGTTTGTTACTGGGAACTAAGAGGAGGATGCTTCCATAGTCCAACAGATAGGTGACTGAGAGGCGGTGGAGGGATAGATGTTTCTAGAGAACAGGGTGCCCCTCCCCATATCCCGACAGAGAGCAAAGAGTCCAGGGGAGGCCAGGCTTGGCAGACAGGCAGGCCAAGCTTCCATGTGACTGACGGAGGGAGATGGAGCCTCAGGAGCACCTATGATCAGAGGGACCTGCATTTCCAAAGGTGTCAGGCAGAGCACCTAGCCCATGCTAATCATGGTGATTTTACTTCTGCAAGATGGCATAGCAAGCCGCCTGCTGAAGACTTAGGGAGGATTCCCTATAGCTTCTCGCCTGCTCCTGATGCCCCCCCCCCCAAGAAACAACTGCCACATCAGTGCAGAAGGCAACTAGCAAGTGCTCAAGGCTGCTTCTGTTCAAGGCAGGTGAACAGGAAGAAAAGAAGTTGCTCCTGCAGGCTCCCTTTCTTGGCCTCCAAAACATGGAAGGACGCAGCTCTCTTCCCTTCAGCAGAGATGGTGATCAACTCCTCTCTGTTAAGCTGCTTTTCTTTCATCATGAAGGCCACAGATCCTAAACGCTCCTGACAGCTACCTGCTGGCTTCCATGTCTCTCCCACTTGTGCTCTCAAGTCCCAGAGATGTCATCCTCTGCCAGAGAATGTGTGCACGCCAAGGAGAACAAAAGCGTTCCACCTGTTCTGAGGAGTCCTGGCACACAAAGGATCTACCAGAATAGGGGCCTCAGAGATGGTTACGTGCTTAAGAGGGCTTGCTTGCCCAATTCAACTCCCAGCACCATGTCAGGTGCCTCACAACTACCTGTAACTCCAGCTCCAAGGGATACCACACCCTCTCCTGATCTCCATAGGCACAAATGTGTGCCCAAATCTATAGGATTAAGCACTTAAAAGAAGAAAATGAGTTTTGTTTGTTAAAAAAAAAAAGGTCCTAACCCCCAAATTTATCTTGTCTACAAGGAATGCAGGGAAAGGGATGGAGCAGAGACTGAGGGAATGGCCAACCAATAACTGGTCCAACTTGAGACCTATCCCATGGGCAAGCACCAGTCCCTGACACTATTACTGACACTCTGTTATGCAGCCAAACATTGGGTGGAGCTTGGGGACTCTTATAGAAGAGTTAAGGGAAGGATTGAGGGCCCTGAAGGGGATATAGAAACTCCACAGGAAGATTAAGAGTCAACTAACCTGGACCCTTGGAAGCTCTCAGAGAGTGAACCACCAACCAAAGAGCACACACAGGCTGGACCGAGGCCCCCCCCACACATACATAGCAGAAGTGCAGCTTGGTCTCCATGTGGGTCCGCCAACAACTGAGGTGGGGCCTAACCCTAAAGCTGGTGCCTGTCTGTGAGCTACATTCCCCTAACTGGGCTGCCTTGCCTGGCCTCAGTGGGAGAAGGTGCGCCTAGCCCTGCAACGAATTGATGTACCAGGATTGGTGGATAGAAAGCGGAACCTCTACTTTCTCAGAGGAAAAAGGGAGGGGAGATGGGAGGAGGAACTATTAGGGGGTGCAAGGAGCCTGGGAGTAGTAGCATTGATCTGGATGCAAACTAAATTTAAAAAAAAAAAAGTTCCACCAGAATACAGAATGTGTTGTACCAATCAAGCTTCCCTGGCCCCGTTTTAATTTATTTTTCCAAATTGAATTCATTGTTTCATATTTCCTATACTCTGACTATCTGGCATGACACACACTGCTAACCACTGAAATGACTAATCCTTCATAGAAGACCTAGTGCCATGCCCACCACCAAAGGGACAGTGACTGAGACACGGGTGTCTCTATACACTCTGGGGAATGGACAGCACAAGTGAAATTTAAATACCCTTTCCTACCCTGTATCTGAACTTGAACTTTTACAAAAGCCAAAGGCGTGGTCATTGTGGAGAGACCTCAGAGGACACACAGACCGAAGTGACATCAATTTTCTAGCGTTAAAATATTAATGGTGTGTGCCTCCACCAGAGCCACCGCCTCCATTCACAGCAGATCAAGTTCATGATGTCAGTGGGTCTCTTACAACTTCAGCCTTTCTCCCGCTGGAATCCACAGATTTTTACATAGCTATTTATAGAACTTGCAGGGAATAAATTATACATGATGCTGAGCCTACGGGGAGAGAGAGTGCACATTAATGCATTATTTCTCGTTGCATTTTCATCAGCCCCGAAATGGGGACGGCAGCAGGACAATTAGGATGCGCAACTCACTCCCTCTAAGGAATTTAGCGAATTATCCACCTAACATGGGATCATCGATGGGTAACAGGAACCTCTGCCTAGTTAAAAATAGACTTCAAGGGGAGGGTGTGGAAGAATTGTGATTAATCTGAACTGCTGAGGCAGCGGGTGATGGCTGCCTGCTCATTACTCTCTTCTGCGGAGGGAACAGCATGGTAACAATGCCCTCCTCTCTTGGGCCAAACAGATCTGAGCTAAGAGAGAGACTCCATAGTAAGGAAGCCATAAAGTGACCCTGGGCGCTCTCTCACCCCCCCACCCATGTGTGTGTGTGTGTGTGTGTGTGTGTGTGTGTGTGTGTGTGTGTGTGTGTGTCTGTGTGTGTCTGTGTGTCTGTGTGTGTGTGTCTGTGTGTGTCTGTGTGTCTGTGTGTGTCTGTGTGTGTGTGTGTGTCTGTCTGTCTGTCTGTCTGTCTCTCCAGGACGCTAGTCTCTGTCCTCCAGGCATCTTCATACCTACCCTGCAAAGTCTTTTGTACTAGAGGCCAGGGCTTGATGTGAGCAGAAGACAGGCGAGTCATACCCTCATAATTTATTGAGGGTATGTGGCTGGGACAGTATCTGGGGACAGGTCATCTTGTGTCATTTCACCCATCTGCCCACCACATAGAACAACACTGGAGCAGAGCAAGGGTATCCATGAGCCTTAAGGTAACAGAGACGGTACAGTCAGCTAGGTCTTACCCGAAAGCCTTGTGTGGCCTTGGTAAAGGAGCAGGAACCTTGTTGGCAAAGACAACTAGGCCAAGAGAGATGGCTTGAGGGTTTTAAAGGACGCTGTCCCCATAGATTCTGAGACTCAGGACCTGGCTGTTCCAGTTCCACACTGTCTCTTTCCCAATGACAACCCTTGATCCCAGAATGTGATTAGAACCGTCCAGAAGGCCTTGAGGTCAGAAATCCTGTTTTCTGGTATAAATTATGCTCTCTTTCCAGAGTGTCCACTTTCTATAGCAATGCTGTTCTCTCTTGGGCCAAACAGAGATCTGAGCTAAGATTCCACAGTAAGGCAGCCATAAGGTGACCCTGAACCCCCTCTGCCCCCCATCTTCTCAGAAATAGATACTGTGACCAGGTTCAAAGGGAATGGTGGGAAATGACAACCTCTCTGTGGAGTTTAGAGAACTCTCCAGGAAAGAATTGAAGGCAAGGCCAAGAGGAGCCTCAGATAACGTCCGATGTACTTAATGCCAAATGGTGTCCCGTGATGCCTTTCTATACAAATGTCATTGACCATGACCTCTGATTTATTGGCCTGATAGCATAATAAACAACCTTAGCGGCCCGGCTGAGTGAAGGGCACCTGCCAATCACACAGCTGAGTAACCCCAGCTCTGAGGTGAAAGGCTTGGCTACTTTATTGAAACTCCAGTTTCCCGTAAGAGAGCAAAACTTGTGAGTTTTCTAGCTGCAAACACATGAATGCACACATGTGCACATGTGTGCACTCGAACACACACACGCACATGCACATGCACACACCACACACACACACACACACACACACACACACACACACACACATTCAAACACCTGGAATTCATTTCTACCTGGAGGCTTTTGGCTTATGTGTTTGGAAGGCAGTAGTATATTTTGGCTTAAATACAATACTTTGTTCTTGGGCATCTTTCTGATTTTTGCGTTTCTTTAATCGTTTTTTTTCTGAGTTCTCCTCCCCACTGTTCTTTTGACATGCCTTCAGGCTTTTTAGATAGCAACTCCTAACCTCACTGTTTATTTCCACAAACATCTAGAAATCTGGCTACACACTGTGGATTGATCCTCCCTCCTTGAAAAGCTGGTTTCAGAAGCAGTGGAAACCTGCTTGAACCTTTCAAATGGAGGCATCCCTCCCTCTCCCCTCTCTACCTGCAGGGACTTGGAGGGAATCAGCATCTTAATTTTATATTATAACCTCAAAAATGTAGAAAGGGAAACCCCCGAGGTGGGCTCTCCATAAAACAAAGCCAAACCACCTTTACAGTTCCCTTCAGTGCGACTGTTTTTCTTGGGCAAGCACTTGTCAAGGTATATATTCTGCCTTGCCAGTGGCTATAACTTCCCCAGTTATCTCATCCTACTTGAAATGGAAAAGAATTTGTAGATATAAAAACCTGGTATTAAGCTTATAGTAAGTATCATCTTACTAGAGAAAAATAAAAAGCCTGTGACAGTAAAAATACTCAGGCCCTCTGCACTGGCTCTGGCAGGCCAGGCCTGTTTGAAGAGGATCCTCGTGCCAAATTCTCAAGCCGGCATTTTAATCTTTAAAAGACAGACAGACAGACAGACAGACAGACAGATGGGCGGTCTGGGAGAGCTTGGTCAGAAAAGCTAAAGCTCTAGGAGAGCTTTAGCTTGGTCAGAAAAGTGTTTTCTACATTTGAAGACTTAAATTTTCTTTCCCAGAACTCACATACAAAAACCTGGATGTGGTAAAATTCACACAAAAGCCCAGTGCTGGAGAGGCAGAGACAGGCAAAGAGAGACCTGTCTCACTGGCTATGCAATCCAGCTGAATCAGCAGGTTCTGGACCAATGAGATGCAGCCTCAAAAAGCATCCTGAGGAACGACACCCAAGCTTGACCTTTGGTATCCACATAGCCCGGCATGCACACGCAAGAACATTTGCATGCACTCGATACACTCGGACACACAAACATACAATTAGAGGGAAGAAACAACACTGGAAAGTTGGAATTTTGCAAAGAATCAAAATTAAAACAGGCTTGGTGAAAACAACAAAACCAACAACAGCAGCAGCAACAACAACAACAACACATGTGCAATACCAAGCCCTGGGGAGGTCGAAACAATTGCCTCAACTTCAAGGCCAGGTTCTTCAGTTTAACAAGAATCAGGTTAGCCTGAGCTACATAGCAATCCCTTGTCTCCAAAGCGGGAAAAGGATAAAAAATGAATTAAAATTAGAGCCAATACAGCTAACAAAATCTTCCCCAACTGTTGAGATGTCCTCCAAACCACATTGAGTCATCTTCTTAAACTTTTAACATGGCTTACTTTGTGTGTGTACACGTGTGTGCGTAGGCACGCTCATGTGTACCTCAGAGTCAGTCAGTCAGTTCTCTCCTTCAACCACAGAGGTCTCCGGAACTGGACTCAGGTCACCAAACTTGGTGGCAAGCACCTCGACTCAACGAGTCACCTGGTCAGCCCTGACTCAGCTCTTTTAAAATCCCTATACTTTCTGTAAAGTGATTTTTATAGAAAATATCTCCATTCGCTTTCCTTCGTATGCCCTGCATGGTCTACAGGGAGAACAAAGGGTTGTCCTACATGCCCACCGCTGAGTCTGAGGACAGAGGCTCCGACTACCTGTGGTGGTGCACTCATAGTCAAAGCTGGTCACGTCGTTGAGTTTCTTCTCCTGGTATTCTGGTGGACCGATACACAGCACATCAGACACCGTGGAATTTGTCATCTTCAGCCACAGATACAGCCATTTGGCTTTGCAGTCACATTCAAATTTATTACCCCTTAAGTCTCTGAAATACAAAACCCACATCCATACACAGGGAGGCAGACATATCTGATGTGTTTGGGCAGTAATAGGAAACACTGGAGTTACCGCCTGACAGATCTAAGACCATCCGGATACGGAATTTAAACACAAACAGTTGTATTTCACAGATCTTATTTCTCATACTGACTGTTGCCTTTACTGAATACTCCTTGATGTGGTGATTTTTGTCGAATGGCATACAGAGAGTTCTAAAAAAAAATGAGACATTGGCTCTCCTAAAATTGTCTCAGTGCGATACTGGAAGTGGGAAGGGATGAGAAGAAAAACTGCCCCAGTGTAGGTTCCTGGAAATGAAAACAGGAGCTGATAGGAAGGCAGTATTCACAAATACAACTGGAACATCCGGGGTCTTGTTAACCTGCCTCCAGTAAGATGTGCTACAGTCACAATGCTTCCTGTAAAACTTGAGAAGGCAAAGTAGGTGGACAGACCACCCAGGGACCAGCCAGCCAGCATGCCTAATTTACTATTGGACGCAGGGTACAATATCTAATGGCTGGAATCAACACAAGACAATACACATGCTGTTTCTCTGTGTGTACTACTTTGTGGTCAGCAGTCGAGAGCGAAGGGATTTGAAAGACGTAATTGACTAGGGCCCGTGGCAGTGTACACAAATTTAAATTGCATTACTCACAGTTCAATCAGGGAATCCAGATCGCTGAACACGTCCCTTGGAAGTGCTTTAATGTGGTTGTTGGCCAAAGAACTAGAAAAAGAAAGTCACATTTTAATGCGGTTACTACCTTCCTGCCAGTCATTCTCAAGTTCCTTTAAGTATGCCTAATGATTCAAAGAGAGTTCCGAGCCTTCTCATCAAAACATGGCTCAATCCATAGTTTGATCATCACTGAAAGACACAAATTCCTTTACACAAAGGCAACTGGATTCCAATGTAAGTTTGCTTTTGCTTTGAAAATAAGTAATCTCTTTATGCAGAGCTATTAAACTACAGATGGCTTCTACAGTTGCTGGAATAAAAGCCAAGGTTCTAGCCCAGGCCTAGTGGAGCAACACCCTTAATTCCAACCCTTGTGGGGCAGAGGCAGGTGGATCTCTAGGAGTTTGAGGCCAGCCTGGTCTACAGAATGAGTTCCAGGCCAGTTCATCTTATCTTCAAAAACAGGAAGAAAAAAAAAAAGCAAGGTTCCATTTCACGGCATGTAGGACTCTCCATAGTCTAAGACCCTCCCCATTAGCTGAGACTGCACCGCCCACTACTCTAATCCAGCCACACGTGAATCTCTGTCACCTCTGTCATTGCTCCTTGGTCTTGACCGGAAGACGGTCATTTGCAAACTATATTTTAATGGTTTGCTTCTTGACTGTGTAACTTCTCAACCCGAAAGCAGCACACAGAGACTGCTGTCCATTCATGGTTTTATCCCATCCCTACAACAGGGTACACACACAGGAAGTTGTGAAACTTGGCTAATGAAGATGGATACGCTATTTTTTTGAATGAATGAAGCATCAATATGAGACAAACAACAGAAGATTCACAATCCTCTCCCCCAAAGAATCTAAGTGTATGTGATTATCTCTGCTTCTGAAATGGACTCGGTGAACACTCTTGTACATGAAGACATTCTATGCTGACACATTAGGATAACAATAAAATCTCACTGAAGTGGCATGCTTAGTGAAGAACTGATTACGATCAATTTCATCTTCTCATTAACCGAGGCTGATGAGAAATCGTTCCCCTGTTGCAGAGGTTTCTGAGATGTTAGTCCACACCCAGCTCCGGCTAAAGTAGACGTTATGACGAGCCTTAGCTCCCATCGATTCGAGACTCTGCAATGCCCTGTGGCCAGCCCGTTGAGGATGGATGCCCACAGTGCAGTGCTGCTGTGAGAAGATGCTAGACAGAAATGATGTCTACCAAGTCGGTGGTTCCCCAGATACTAAAGTAACACGGCCAAGAAATGTATACCTTCTTCTAGAGTTTTCTTCTACTCTTGAGTACAAATGGCAATGTGTATAAATGACAAATATGAAGATAGGTTATTAAAATGTATAAAGTTAGTCATGCCTAGTCATAGCATGCTCATGGCCCATCCGGGAATGACAGGCAAATGAATGAGTGCTTCTGTTTACAGTCAGCAGGGTGTGGTATAAAGTGTAGGCCCATTTTGACTGCAAACACTCTTCCTTCAAATACTGACTGAGAATGGGAAGCACAGTAGTTTCTAGTCATCCCCTTCCCACTCCAGTAACCATAAATGGCTTAGAGTACCATTTCATGTGCTATTTTACCTTGCTTTTCGTAATGAGGCCCTTACACATTTTTTGATGTGTTAGGAAATACGTTGATTATATAATCACATTGAATGTACACTGGGGGTAATTTTTGTAAAAACTTTAAAGGGGGTGTTTGATTTAATATAGAAAGGAAAGCACAAAAAACTAAAGCTAAATATCAGTTAATTAAATTGGTTGGGTTTTGTTGTTGCTTTTGTTTTGTTTTGTTTTTAATGTGGCTATTTGGAAACTGTTGCACTGAAATGGTAATAATGTAACAATATATAGAGACTAGTCAAAGAAAAAAACCAAGCAACCAACCAAGTAACCAAACAAACAAACAAAATATATTTTGCTATTGCTCCAAGCTTGTAATTTAGGTTTCAAAAGCCAGTCCTATTTTCATGAGCTGTCTACCCTACCAGGCTAAGTGCTTAACATCTTCCTTTTAATTTCATTTTGTCTGCAAACCCATAGCACTTACTTCATTTCTCAAACTATTTAATAGCTTCCTGTCCCCTGGGTTCTATAAGAGTGCTGGAAAACAAATGTCCTAGATTTTAGTTACAGATTGGCACTGCTCCCTCTGCTTGGAACCTAACCTGTGTTTTAATATGAATGTGGGGATCTAAGTGTTGAGAAAGTTCACAAAGGCCAACCTCGAACATCTCGTTTAAGTGAGAAGATTCCGGGTAGTGATTTCCCTAAGCGAGTGATTTCTGGAGCTGAGGCTTCCTCTGCGTGAGAAGTTTAAAGGGGGAAAAGGGCACAGCTCCATCCATAAATGATGTGTAAGTCCTGCCTGTAGCCTTTGACCAATAGCAACAGCCCGCCATCCTTCCCAAGTTTTGAGACCCACACTTATCTGCCTCATTTGCCCTTCTCAACCACATCTGCCCTTCAGCAGTCCCTATCTGGATATTCAAATCACCAAGAAAATTTAGCAATCCAGAGAGAAAACCAAGACTTTTTAATGACTGGAAGGATAAAATGATACTGTCATGGAGGAGGAGGAGGAAAATGATGATGAAGAAGATGGTGGTAGTGGTGGTGGTGATGGTGGTGGTGACACCAGCCAAACCCTTGCATTGGCATTTACTATGGAGAACAGGGTTACAGTCTTTGGGGCCAAACATCATAAACCCATTATGTACATCATACTGTCCATAGTCAGTAAAATAATGTTTCTCTTGGGAATGAGGGAACTAAGGGTCAGAAAAGCTAAGAAATAGCAGTAAGTAATTACTGGGTTGTGAACCTGAAGTCTCAGTCCACGGGAACTAAGGACTCCAGTACTTCCATAGAAAGAGAAACCCAAGAACGATGACGTCAACAGGACACATGTTTTCCTCTGCTGACAACTGTTTTGATCACCCATGGTCTTTCCCTACCTCAGGCAGGGCATCTGCTTCATGGCCCCAGACCTCAAGCTCACTGTGTCCACCAGCAGGTGGCTTCACCAGGATCGTTACAGCTTAATGAGAAGACTCTTTGTGGTTGTTTTGGTTTGTTTTTCAAGACAGGGTCTCTCTGTGTATCCCTGGCTGTCCTGAAACTCACTCTGTAGACCAGAGAAGCCTCAGAGATCCACCTACTTCTCTGGGTGCTGGGATTAAAGGCATGCACTTCTACCCCAGCAAAAAGACTTAAATGACTATGCCCCTACTTTGTGGTCAGGGTTACACTCACAGGTACCACCATCCCGGCCCAGCACCTAGATTCAGTGCTCTCCAGTTTCCCCAACTCTCCTTTTTACTGTAGACAAGGTGACTACGGACGTATAGGACCCATCATCTTTCTCAGACAAAATTATCTATTATGCAAATGAAGCTCGCATCTTAGCTAATAAATGCCATTTACCATGACAGTGATTGGTTTTCCAGTTTCACAAACACAGCCATTATTTTTTCCAATTTTATTAACTTTTCTAAGTGCTTGCTTCATTCTGATATGCCAATCGATTCAGATCGATTTCTTCCCCCCCCCCCTTTGTTTCTCTGGCACGCTATTAAGGAATTGAAGAGCTTAGCTAAAACTACAGATTAATCCAACATAAAAGAATAAGCAACTTTCATTCTCACTCAATGTCTCTATACCCTCTAGGTGATGGCTTCTCTTATCTCAGTTCCCAATTCTGTAGAATGGAAACTCACAAATTATTATAAAACCCAGGGAAGGCCTGTAGGTACCAGGCCTGGCACCAAGTAGATATAAGAACCATGCCTGTATCCCACTTCCTCTATGAGCAAATGACCCTCACAGCACTGATGTTTTCCCACTTTACATGGAGTCCTAAGATCTCCATGGTGACATAAGCTGATGGAGACCAAAATGCAGTTGGTCACCCCAACAAGTGCTGTCTGACAGCATGGGAACCTCTTAGGCAATCTGGAAATGAGTCTCTTTTGAGAGATGTTGTGAATAAGGAAACATCATGGAAACACCAAAGAAAAACAACCGTGTGTGCATGTGTGTTCATGAACATGTGCACACATGTGAGTGTATGTGTGTTTGTATACATGTGTGCACATGTGACATCAGGAGCCATCCACCTTATGTTTTGAGACCAAGTTTCTCCCTGGGACCTGGGCATCGTTGCTTAGGCAAGGCTGGCTGTCCAACAAGTCGCAGGGATCCCCCTGTCTCTGCTTCCCCAGGACAGGGATTGCAAGTATGTACCACGATGTCTGTCTTTTTACATAGGTTTTAGAAATCAACCCAGAAGCCTCATGCTTTCATGGCCAGCCCTGTATAAGAGATTTCATAGGACTTACAGGTGAGTCAGGTCACGGAGGCCCCGAAAGGCATTTCTTGAAATGGTTTCTATTTTGTTCCCTTCAATGAACCTAAGGAGAGAAGCAATACAACTGAATTCTCTCACCCAAACTCTCTCTCCAACAATACAGTGTGCTTTGGCAATAAAATCGGAAAGCACTCAGAAAGTATAGATACTCCAAAGTTAGCAGCAAGTTACGCTAAACGCCACGAGGGAGCTGGGCATGTGGGCAAGAACATGTGCTCTCTGCTCCAAACAGACCAGTACGGATGTCTCCAAATTCCGAGCTGGCAACATGCGCAATCACATCTTGGGTTTGAGCAAGGGACAAAGCACTGCACGGAGGCCAGAAATTCTCCCGTCTCTGCAACACTGGAAAGCTTCCAAGCAGTGTCCCTGCTTCCTCATTGGTCTGTGCCTTGCTATCCAAACTTACATCTCTGTATTTTAGTTTTTGCTGAGGAAGAGTTCTAGTAAGCATGGCTTCCAGAAACCTTGAGCTCATCCTGTCCTACATAGCCTGGGCAAGTGGTAAAAGGGGAGTGGAGGGTGAGAGGGAGGGTATTCTCAAGCTTGGGAGAAGGCTGAGAAGCAGAAAGGACAGGACCCGGAGCAAAGCTGACTTGCTCTGGGCTGAAATGGTACAGGGCTTGCACAGAGACCTTGTAGCAATGACATTGGCTAAGCTATAAACTCTCAGGATATGACAAGGATACATTGTAACTGTTTTCCAGGGCCAAGGAGCTGAGTCAAATACTAGCCATCCACGGGAAAGGCTTTGCTACATCTGTGTCACAACGGATGAGTTAGGTCTCATGGGGAGCATTCTCTGATGCCTATTTTTAAAAACTCTGGTGTCTGTTTAGTACTAGACTTTAGCATACCCTGATAAGCTGCCTTTCTCCCTGATGCCCTGGGCAGCATTTGAACTCCCCACCAGAGAAAATCCTAAGAACCCCACAGCTATTCACAGGCTTTTGGGCGACCTTAGTGGCTTCAACCCTGCAGCTGTGACACTCTTTGCACATCAAATACATGCCAAAATACCGGATTATAAGAGGGTTCTCCGGAGAAAGAATTCCTGGGGAGACATCGTTCCCTGAGAGTTCATATCAGCAGAGAGCTTTTTCTACCTGGGATGTGTCTAGAATTCCAACATCTACCTGCTCACCTCAGATAAGACAGCAGGAACAAGTCTTTGCAAATCCTCTGAATGCTAAACAGGAAATCCCTGACTGATAGCAGGATTAACGTTATTACAGACTCACCAAATACAAGGCTAGGACAACTTAAGGTGGAAGAGAAAGGTTTGAATGTGAGAAAGGCTGAAATAAGAACCATGGCCAAGCTCACTATTAAAGGGAGAAATGGTACATCTGAAGAAGGGAAAAGAATTCCCTCTCCTGCCTTCTTGTTGTTGTGGTTTGGTTTGGCTTTACATTTTTAGAAAAAGGAAAAAGCTAATTAGACCTTCAACATAACTCACAGGAGATAGAGCAAATGGGATATGGGACAGCTGGGTAAAAACAGGCCGTTTACCCCCCAAATAGGGAAACTTTGTTTAAAAATACGTAGCCCCTAGAAGCGTCCAGCTCTATTTCTGGCCCATCAGCAAATCCATGCCTAGTTATGGAGGTAAAAATATCCAACCTGACTTCCAACTGTGCTTACTACATGACAACTTAAAGGTCAGCAGAGAATGAATGAGTATCTCCAGCCTCCTCCTGCCCTAGAGCAAGCTGGGAAGTAAGTCAACTCTCAGGTCAGTGCTTACATAAGTAGGGAGCTTGCTGCACCCCTATACCCACCACAGGACACAACTCAGAAACCTCCCAGAGGCAACAAACTTTTAGTAGACACCACACAACACTTACAGGTATTCAAGATGAAAAAGGCCAGCAAAGGCATCATCCCGGATCACCGTGAAGGAGTTAGAATTCAGCAATCTGAAAACAAGATAGGTTTTAACAGAGACAGAAAGGTTTGTGTGTGATGTGTGGCAAAGCCATTTCTTTTTCTTTTGCTGGATGATGGTTTGTGCAAATGAGGGCTATTCTCAGCCCAAGGACAACCCCTTAGGTCCCTATTGTCCTCACCACTGTGATAGGGACAGTGAGGAAGGGATTCCTGGTGACTGAACTTTCTGCTATCTCTAATACTACCTGTCTCAGTCATGGAGGATCTTAGGAATATGAACTGATGGTCATTATTCAAAAACAATTTTCTGCTAGGTACAACAGGGCAGCCAATAAATTCTTCAGGATACCCAAGAACCCATGGAATTACAGACCTACAGGGATCTAACCCAACTGTATTCTAGAGATATTTGAGCCCTGAGAGATTAAGAGACTTGACTAAAGTCACACAGTGGGGACCTAGAAGCAAAAATCCTTTCTTCCACACTGTAGTTTCTCATGAGAAATAATCATTTTTAAAAGGTTAATAAATCTCTAGAGGATTATCTCTGTATAGTTTTCAATTTGGGTAGCTAGGTACCATTTGATAAATATTTATAAAACTACCTGCATTTATTTGACCAACTAATATCTATGCTATATTTCTATCCTAAAAGAATTGAGATGTAAGGTTATGTATGTATGTATGTATGTATGTATGTATTGCAAAGTTGTATGTCCAAAGACATATCTGTGGGCACAAGTGTGCCACAACACACTTCAGCTGGAGTTATTTGCTGGAGTTATTTCATTCTTTCCACCATACAGGACCCAGGCATCAAACTCAGGTCACTAGGTTTGGCAGCAAGCACCTTGGCCTTCTGAGCATACGAACTGAGATTGTAAGCGGTAAGTTTAATGTTATAGAAGGTATACAACATATTAAGAACAAAGCTACCGATGATAACTTCTACAGTGCATTGCTTGCTATAGGTATGGTCTCACTAATTCCAAGAAATATGCTATAGACTCGCGACTGTCTCTGATCTTTGTTTTGTTTGTGTAGGGCTAAGGATGGAACCCAGGGCCTCCTCCATGGTAGACAAGTACTCTACCAATGAGCTACATGCCCTTGACACCTATACACCCCAACCTAGCAAACTGCCTTCGAAAAGTGACTTTGGGACATTTATTTTCATTATTTCACATCAACTGACTTATACAGGCACTCACCATGGTGACTTGGATGTGGTTCACTAAGAGGAGCTGGTGCAAACAAAACTTTGGGCTTTGGGTTTGGATCCTGATTCTGTGAATCAAGACAAGGTATTTACCTTGCATGAGCATCAGTTTCTTCATCGTGGGGAAAGAAAAGTGCCTTTTCTGAAGAAATGCCATGCCGGTGAGATACAAACACGCACACCTACCATGCTGCTTGCTGCCTGCACGTGAGACAAACTGAAGTGCTCCTATTTGAAGAGCCGTGTCGGGATTACCTATATTTTAATGATGTTTCTTTTTGAGGTGAGATGTTTGAGGAAACTCTGGTTATTGTCAATGCAGCTACCTCCCAGTCGCCTAATCTGTGATAGGGATGTACCATGAGTCCCAGTGGAGAAGTTAGCATAAAGTCGTGGAAGGCCCTGGAGCAGGAGAACAGTGGTTTAATGTGGACACCACAGGACAAACGAAAGCTAAGAGCCAGCCAGGGTGACTCGGAGGGCTGTGGATTATAGGAAGACCCACACCAACAAGGCCGCCCTTCAAGGACTGTAGTCAGGGACCCCCATTTTGCAAAGAATGTCCCATACTCACAGCAGCTGTAGGGAAGGCAGATGGGAAAACATTCGGTCCTTGATTTCCAGAAATGTTCCATTTACTAGGCTCCTATGGGCAAGAGAGGGACAGAGTGAGGCCCGGGGTTCTTCAGGAAGTGCCAAGCCAAGGGGGCAGTTGGCATTTCCTCTACCCGAACTTCACACTCCTCCTCTCTGGGGTGAAGATTCGAGTCTTCCCAGGGAGCAGGATGAGAAGAGGAGAGTTGCTTTCCAGTAAACCAGATCAATAGGAAAACTAGTCTGGCTAACAGAATCCTGTGCTACGGGTCTGGCTCCTTGCACAGACAAGCTCAGTCAGCTTGAATCAATCCCCCACTTTCCTTCGCTTAACTACAGGAGGCCTCAGCTGAAGGTGGATAATTACTTTACCCAGGATTCTGTTTGTGCAGACACAAAGTTCATGTTGGCCCACAAAACTCTGGGGTAGGATTAAGCATTCCCCTCGGAAGCACAAGTCTCTGAAAGACACTCTGAGCACTTCTGACTAAATGTACTGTGAAAGCCTTGGGGGAAACTCAGAGACACCTGAACTTGCCCAGGAAGGGAGAGGGCCAAATAAATGGTCAACCCGGAAAGGAAGCTTGGTTGCTTCTGCCTCAGGACTTTCTGAGCACAGCAGGACTTCCACACATTATTGGAGTTAACATGCAGAACACTTCGGCTTTGATCACATCCAAAGGAAAATTCTAGAATCCTCCATGGGATGGAATTTAGCAATAGTAAGAATCAAACAGGCCTGATGTTCTCCACAGCCAAACTCTTCCAACTTTTTACAAATGAAAACAGGACCCGGACCCTCTCCCTCCCTGAACACTGATGCTGTTTTTGCCTTGAAGAAGCACACGACCGCTGACACGCAGGAGGAAAGCTCAAGCAACGTGCTCCCAGGACTCCCTCACCCTTAGGATTCCCTCTTCTACATCTGCAGGGGTACCCCAGCACCTCAGCCTGGAATAAGGGACTATCCTAAGGTCCCTTCCATAACAAACATTTCACCACTGCCACTGTTTGAGACCTAGTTGAAAGTGCTTAGCAAGTGGGCAGAGGAATCTCTCTGGTTAGTTCTGTTAGTGCTGGTGATAAATACGACCCACCATGGAGAACGGTGGTAAAAGAGAGGACCTCGAACTCAAGGCAAGAAGTTGGGAGGTTTCCCTCACCAGGGGCTCGGCTGGACACTTCATATATGGTAAAACACTCAGAAGTCCTCTGGGTTCCCCCTCTGTAAGCCACGTGGAGCAACCCCTCCACTTCCAGAAAGCTGTGTGCCTTGCACAGGCTAGACATTTCCTTGCCTGCGGTGTGGAGAGGTCAGGAGGGGGCCAACCTCCCAGCATAGCTGAGGCCCGCTGCGGTGAGGCCTCACCCATTCCTAACTAGCCTCTCAATCCCGGCGCGTACAGCTGCTCTCCAGTCACACACCCACCCACTCAACAACACAGCAGAACCACTCAAAACTTTAAGGCACCCCAAGATCACCCAGAGGCCCGAAATACAGGCTGTGGACTCTGGTGCAGAGACCCTACCCCACGGTGGGCTCTGGGTCTGCAGTAGCATCAGCTCCCTCAGGTAGGTCTGATGCAGGTGGCCTCGGGCCACAATGAGAAACTGTCACGCGGACCTGTCTGGATTCCGGTACTCTGGGGTTTAGAGTCCCCATATCCTCCACTCCACACAGATTCCACCCACATTCCGTGCCCCCAACCCAAACCCAAAGAAAGGGACTGAGGAGCAGGGTCAGGTGGCGCTGCCCCATCACTAGCCGCAACTCCCTGGTGGCGGCCGGCGCAGGGCAGGGCGGGGCGGAGATGGAGGGGTCCCACTCACAGGGAGCTGATGTCGCCAGGCACGATCCTAGGCACCCAAGAGGAGCCCACGCAGATGATGGACTCCTTGGTACAGCTGCAAGTGGCGGGGCAGCGCGCCAACCGCCTCACCTGCGCGCTCGGCGGGATGAGGCACGCGGCGCTCAGCAGCAGCAGCCCCAGCGCCCCGCCGCCTCTCCGTAGCGCCATGCCGGGTCCCCCGGTCCCCGCCCGGACCCCCGCCGCCGCCGCCGCCCCGCGCCGCGCGCTCGGACCCAGCGCCGCTGCAGACGCGGGTGCCGCTTGCCGATCGGCCGCCAGCGCTGCTGGCGAGGACGCGGGCGCCGCGGGTGTGGGAGGCCGAGCCGCAGCCGAGCAGCATGCTGGCCGCCACCCCCACTCGGCGCCCCCCCACCCGCGCCCGGGCTGCTGGGCGGCCGCCGCACCCGCCTCACCCGCGCTGGCCTGACATCAGCACCCGCGCCCGCCGCGGGCCGGGACCAATGAATAATGCTCGCGGGGGCCCGCCCCGCGGGGGAGGGGGAGGGAAAAGTTGGATGACCTTGGGGGAGGGGCGGGCCGTGGCTCAGACCCCCTGGGATGCCCGCTGAGCCTAGCAGGAGCAGGGGCCCGCAATCCTTCTGTGGGCAGCAAAGAATTTCAGAGATAGTGGACTCCTTTCTGCGGGGTCAAAACGTGAGCTTCCTTCCCCGCAAATAAATAAATAAAAAAATTTTTAAAGTAGGAACAGTAAGAACTAGAGCCTTTACATTCTCAGAAAAGTGGGAGTGGGGAGCACTATCTTGACCTGGGAGAATGATCTGTGTCCCCGAGTGCCCCGAAGAGACCAGACCTTTGCGCGGACTTCATTTATCTTAGAGAGGACCTAAATGACTGTGGCAAAGGAGCCCGAGTGGGCCACCTTGGCTGGCCGACCGTGTCACTGTGGAGGTCTGAGTCTCCACTGCACCTGAGCTCACTGAAGTCAGCCACTTTCTGTTGCCTAGGGAAAATAGAATCGCAAAACTGCTACAGCAGGGTATCCTCTGCCATGCTGCTGGGCCTTGCAAGAGCACACCCTGCTAAAAGTTTCCCCTGGCTCAGCACGGTAGGCTACACCCCACACCCACACCCACCCCCTGATAAAATGATGGGAGACACAGCAATCTGTGTTAGGAGAGACAGAGTTTGTTGCTCTGAGCCCTGGGCCTTTCATCTCCTAACCCTTAGCAGATGCTACCCATCTTCTAGAATTTAACTGATGAGAAAACTGAAGCCCAGGAGGCCCTGGTGTAACAGTCAACACCAAAGAGAAAGCCTGGAGCCTGAGATGGGGATTTGAAACTGGCCTCAGGGAAACCCGTTTTTACTTCTGGAATTTGTCTTAAGGAGCTTGAATCTTATCATAAGGTAGTGTGCTGCTGGGGGATGCAGGGAAAGCCAAAGCAGAAGAAAGCATTGTAGATCACCCCACCCCACCCCTGCAACTGCTCTGAGCTGGGACCTGTCTATCAGGCTATAAACCTGGGCAAACTGTTCTGATGTTAGCACGCGCCTGAAACAAGTACGGCCAATGCAGAAGAGGAAACGCTTCCATGCTGCCACTTAGTCCTGAATTGTTTTAGCACAACTGAATGGGGGAATGTCTCGATGTCCGCTATTGGAAAGGAGAAAAACAGTCCCTATGGGCAGGAAACATCAGCATAGCTGGACAGATAGCCCAATCGAAGGACCTTCCCAAGGTTACATGGATTTAAGAGATTGGCAAAAGGAGAGAAAGTGGGTTGTACCATGGCACTTCATGGAAAGAGTAAGACACGGTCTTAGCTACTTTCCTGATGCTATGATAAAATACCCTAACAAAAACCAACACAAATCAGCAACGTAGCTCTACCCAGCAGAGACAGCCAGGCCTCAGCCTCGGCACAAGTCAGCCGGAGGGAAGAATTCAGACCAGTAGGAATGCCAGGAAAGGTTCTTGCCTGTGCCTCTCTCAGAGAAGCAAGGATCAGCAAAGACAGAAGACCAACAAGCATTGCCCAACTGGCTCTGCAGGCAAGGCAAGCTCTGCTTCCCTCACTGTCTGTTGAGTCCTATCTATAGTCCCTCCAACCATCATGTGTTCTCCACGGGTCTTGTCTCAGCATGTGAGTCTGTCTTGGCTGACATCACTCTGTCAATCAGCCTGAGTCTGCGGAAGCAGCAAGAAGCTGCAGAAGTTTTTTGGTGCATTTCTCTCCACGGAGTCCTATCAAATGGAATTCACCTGTGCAATGTAAGGTGGGCCAATACAAGCATGTCGTTAGCAATGGATTCTTCATCATGTGTCCTTTCACCTGTGTTTGCTTCAGTGAAACATTCATTCACGAGTCTGCCTTAGCCTTTTCGTCTGTGTCCACTTCAGTGAAACATTCCTTCGTGTGTTTGCCCCAGCAAAACACCATGCAACACATCTGCATGGTTCCATAGAACCCATAAGTTTCCACTTCACTGAAAGGCTTATTTAAGCTAGATAGCCCCTCAAAGATGTGCCTGAAGAGTTGACTAGGTGATTCCAGGTCCTATCAAGTTGACACTCAATCATAACCATCACAGATATCACTGAAAGTCACCATATATCCAACAGGAGCATGAACCACACATTATCATAGATTATTAACACATACATACATACACACACACACACACACACACACACACACCCATACACACAAATGCTCATAAACATCGATCCCCCCATACATACACCCATACACACAGACACCCCCCCCATACACACACACATCTGCCTTGAGGAATGGCTCTTTCCATTTTCTGGGTTGGGAAACTGAGTCCAGAGATATTTTCAATTTACCCAAGCTTACCAAGGGCCCAACCAGAGAAGTTTATACTCCAGAACTGACTGCTGGGGTCTGAGGAGGGCAGCAGATTCCAGGACTGCACAAAAAGGTAAACCAGCCCCTTTTCCTGAAAGAGCCCTAGGCATGAGCAAATGCAAGGGCACGTGTCTAGGCCTGGGCTGTCTCTTACAGACAGCCTTCTTCCACTCCATGATCAGATGATTTTTTTAGTCACTTGTACCACGAGGTTAGCCACCATGATCACTGTCCTTAATGCCACCTAGTAGCTTAGTACCTTTTCTATTACTGAGAAGAGACACCATGACCAAGGAAGGTTATAGAAGAAAGAGTTAACTGGGTACTTACAACTTCAGAGGGTAAGTTCATGACCATCATGGCAGGGACTGTGGCAACAGGCAGGCAAGCAGACCTGGTGCTGGAGCAGTAGCTAAGAGCTTACATCCTGATATGCAAATAGGTGGCAGAGTGAGAAAGCTAATTGGGAGAAATGGCATGGGCTCTTGAAATCTCAAAGCCCACCCAGCAGGGACACACCTCTTCTAATACAGCCACACCTACTAATCCTTCCCAAACAGTTTCACCAACTGGAGATCAAACAGTCAAAGATATAAACCTATGGGGAGGGCTATTCTCCTTTAAATCATCACCGTGCTAGAACCAGCTGCAGCCCATCCTGAGTAGAGTGCAGAAAAAGACCAGAGGAGGAGGCCTGGCAGAGCTGTTATTTGTTTAGGCTCTGGTAGAGACACTAAGTGAGTGCTTGTAAATTATAAGGAACAGTTTATAAATTAAGACATAAAAATGGAAATGCAGATTACTTTGGTTTGATTCCAAGATCTTCAGCAGTTTGAGGGGGAAAAAATGTAATAGACAATCAGAGAGACACAATCTGTTTCCAGGAACTAGTAAGAATTTGTCTAGTAAGAATTTACTAGTAAGTAAATGTCTTCATTCAGATGGACGCTTGTCCCAGCGAGCCTGGCGATATGAATGCCCAGTCCTGCAGTGGATGAAATGGTATGACTCCTGTTTCTTTTTCTCACACTGTCTGTTCTTTACATTACCACACATGCTTCAACTTCAGAACTGTGTCCATTCATGCCCCTGCACTGAACCGCCAGTCAGCACCGACTGGGAGCTTGCTAGGAGCTGGCAGGCAATGATAAAGCAAGGCCAAGACAGACACACTTCCTACCTCCACTGGAGACAGACATTCAATAAAAGGATGTACAAATGGATATGCAAATAAAAATAGAGGACGTTATGTGGGGAGATGGAGCTCACAGGTGAAGGAGACAAGGAGAAACAGAGGCCAAGGAAGGAGTATGGTAGGCAGAAGGCACAGCACACGAAAAGGCCAGGACTGAGAAGAGCTGAGTGCCTGTTCAAACCATATATGTCATGTTCAGAGATAAAGGATGGGGGTGCCGTGAGCTCTGAAAGGTAGGAACAAACATCACACAGGACTCTGCAGGCCAAAGCAAGGGGCTGGACTGCCATTCCCAATGCCAGAGGGGAGCCATGGAAAGACCTGAGTCAGAGAATTGGCATGATGTCATATTCTTCTGAATGGTTGATCTGACTGACAAGCCAGCCTCAGAAAGTGATAAAGGCAGCTGGGCTCAAGCTGTGGCAGAAATGAAGAAAAAAAGTGGTGTAGTTTCAAGAGGCATCCTAAGGGAAGCGTCAGCAGCACTCAGTGCTCATTTCAGGTGGGAAGTCAAAGGAAACGCCAGGGTTACCTCTCAGGATTTGTCTAGGGCCTGTGAGTGATGGCGTCACTTCCTAAGGTGACAATGTCAAAGAAGAAGAGGGCCTAGTGAGAGAGTGATGTCAACAGTTTGGTGTTGGGGACATTGAGTTTTAAATGTCCAGGAGGCATCCAATGATGCACATGCTGAGTGGGTCTTTAGATGCTGGGAGGAGTTATGGGAGGTAGCCTTCACATCCCCCCATGATGCTTCAGTCCTTTCTAAGTTCTCAGTGTGCTGTTGGTAAATTGCATAAATGGGAGACATTTCAGATGTACATTAGTGAGAAGATATCTCTCAGATGTATTCAGCCAGGAACAATGCATATTACAGAGAACTGTGGAGCTAAGAATACTGCAGTTGGGGATGTATTTTTAGATCCCAAGTAATCTTCAAATCCTAAACTGACTATAATAAGTCTTGAGAATCTTAGAGGCCTTTTCACACAGTTACTCTCCCTCCCCAACTTGCCGACCAAAGTCTGCCCAGAGCCCCACCTAAGCGTTCCCACAGAACCACAGCCTTGGAAAACTATCCCAACACCTAATGCTCCTGGCTCCCAAGCCTTCTGTGGCTTAGAGAGGAGGTGCCCGTTCAAGCCTCAGAGGCACTTGGTTTGAATGACTGCACTTTGATGATTCCCCAGGACTGTCCACACACACACACACACATACACACACACACACCCCACACCACACACACTGAGTTTGTGAATCCCAGTTCGACCATGTCACTTCAATCTGCCACTGTGTTTGGCTGCTGATCAAACAAACACAAAGCTATTTCTAGATTCCCTCTGCTGCATTTATCAAGAAACCCTGTGGGTCTTCCAGGCTGGAACCCACTCTGAGCTGCCCCTTGATTTCAATCAAGTTCCAAAGGACTTCCTGTGGGTGTCTGCCTTGCCCCTAACCTAAAGGACTCTAGGACACAACAATAGCTTTTAGTGACCTTTGTAACCTCGTCCTCACCACCTGTGAAATGGAATTTTATGAATCTTTGTTTGCTATCACCAGCAGCTACATGGTCTCACGACAACGGGACATAATTTTGCATCATAAAGAGTCACACCTCTTCCACCACAGGGCTCACTTGAGAAAAAACTCCATCTTTCATTCTAGACATCATCTGCACTAAGTTGTTCCAAAGCACTCCCTTTGCCAAGCCACACAGACAGAGCAATTGATTGGTGACAGTTAGCAGGAAAGGTCAACTTCATACCTGGGAGGCAGGTCTTGGGGTACATCCAGGAAGGATTGTCTGGATAAGGTTAGTCTAAAAATGTCTGGAAGGAATTGTTTTGATATGGCCGCTTGACATAGGAAGACCCGCCCACTGTGAGCAGGACCATTCCCTAGGCAGAGAATCCTGGGCCATGTAAGAGTTAAAGCAGGGGCTGGAAAGATACTAAGTAGTTAGGAATGTGAACTGCATATTAGAGTTTTATTCATAAAGAAAAAGAAAGGCCGGAAAGATGACTGCTCTTCCAGAGATCCCGAGTTCAATTCCCAGCAACCACATGGTGGGTCACAAACATCTATAAGAGGACCTGATGCCCTCTCCTCTTCTGGTGTGCCTGAAGAGAGCAACAGTGTACTCATATACAATAAATAAATAAATATTTAAAAGAAAGAAAGAAAGAAAGAAAGAAAGAAAGAAAGAAAGAAAGGGAGGGAGGGAGGGAAGGAGGGAGAGAGGGGGGAGGAAAGAAAGGAAGAAAGGAAGAAAGGAAGATGAAAGATGGCTCAGTGGTTAAGAGTACTGGCTGCTCTTGCTGAAGACCCATTTCAGTTCCCAGCACCCACAAAGGTAACTCACAAACAGCTGTCACGCCAGTTCCAAGGGATTTGTTGCCCTTGTCTGGCCTTGAAAAGTACTGCATACATATGATATGCATACCTACACACGAGCAAAACACTCATGCACATAAAATAAAATCTTCCTTTAAAGTATAATGAAATTATATCATTTGCGGGAAAATCAAAGGAAATAGAGATCATCATGTTAAATACAATAAGCCTAACTCAGAAGGACAAATACCACATGTTCTTACATGTGGAATATTTGTATACATACACATATGTAGTGTATACATGTGTAATATATATTTGATGAAATGAGGATTGGTGGAATAGAGAGGTGAAATAGGATAATGGGTGGTGGATATCAGCAAACTGCATGCACTGAGAAGATATAAAATACCCATCACCTCTACGATCAATATATGCTAATATTTTTCATATACCTTAGGAAAAGAAAATGTGTACACCCAGGAGGGCCCTCTCTCTTATTTTGAGCAGCGTTTCTGTTCTGGTGATTTTCTTAGGAGCCTTTGCTGACTTATTTTTTTCTGCTTTGGCTTCGCTTGCTTTGACCCTACCTTAACGACCTATTCCGTCAGGGATTGGTGTGTTCTTTACACCCATCTGTCTGGAATTCTGCACTTTGTAAAATACTCCACTGATTAGAGTTGCTTTATTATATGTGCCACTTTACCTTTGAGTTACTTTATATTTATAAGCCAGAATGACCTTAATTATGTTCCTACTTCTAGGAGAATAGGCTAAGTCTAGTTGGGTTAAATGGGATAGAAGCACACCTGTGAGGTCATGCACAGTGGGTTCATGATCATGTCCCCTAAAACAAGCACAGTACTGTGCACGAAAAGTGTGCCATCTCAAATTCACATGACAGTTTTATGGGATATCTCTTCTCTTCTTAGTGAGCGAGCACACTTAGAAGAAATTTTACTTTATCAGAACGAGTCGTGAAGTAGAGACTTAACTTAGATTTATAATAATGGACCTTAAAATAGCCTCTAAGCTGTTCTCTTATCCTAAATCAAAATGGATCCCATGCTTTGCATTCTGGTCTTTTATCTTCTCAAGATTCAAGCTTTTGGAGTAGCCTTTGGTCCCTACTTACTTTTAATCAAATTTGAAACTTAGCAATTTTTCTGTTCTACCGCATCTCAGTTACTCTGTGATCATACGCTCTTGATCAGCTGGCCCAACCCACATCAAAACATGTTCTGAGGGAATCCTCTGAAAAGGCTCCCATATGAACCCCAAAGACTGCCTATTTATTGAGTCTCCTTATATCATGGTTTAGATCTAAAATGTCCCCCAAAGGCTCCTGCTATAAGCATTTGGTCTCCAGTTTGTGTTACTATTTAGGACGTTGTGGATCCTTGAAGAGATGAACCTTGACTAGTAGAACTAGATCACTAGGGATGGCCCTTGAAAGGCTGTAAACTGCCTGTACTTCTGGCCTAAGTCTTTGCTTTCCTGATCTGCCAAAAATGTGAGGAACCCAATCATATACACTACACCTTGCCATAGATGCAACTGGCCCATTTCTCAATGTAGACTTAGCTAGTCCCATTCTCACCACAACTGCAGCCACCCTACCCCTCATCATAGAGGCAGCTGCCCCACCCTCACCACAGACTGATCTGCTCCACAGTCAGACCTTTCCCATTCTGGTAAACAGAAATCTCTCTGGAACCATGAACCATAATAAACATTTCTTCCTATGAGTTGCTTCCAGCAGGTATTTTGTCACAGTGCCAAAGAAAAGTAGCTAACGCAAAAATATGGTACCAGAAGTGGGGTCGTTGCTGTGGTAAATCTGACTCTATGGTTAGTAGTCTTTATAAGTGGTTTGCACGAGGAATGCAGATGACTTTGGAAGCTAGAGAAGTCTCAGAATGCTAAGAGTAGAATTCCATAGGCAATATGTGATAAGTGTTCAGAAGACTAGACTTGATTGGCATGAAGAAACATAGCTCTCAGACTTAAGCCAAGAGCCATGGTGAGGATGGCAGAAACACATCCTGAAATGAGAAAATGGACTCAGTTTTCCATTGCTCCCTGTAGGACCAGCTATGGGTGTCTCCTCTTGATTTCACCTATGTATTATAGGAAGAATTCTTCAGAAGAGAAGTAGGCAAAACTTATTTCTGGTACCCTCCACACACATATAGTCTTCATTTTCTGGGTACTTCAGAATGTAGTACTAACAGTCTGATTGAGAGAATTCCCAACACACTTGCCTGCAGCCTGTTTTTATGGAGGGAATTTCTCCCTCCCCTCAGATGACTTTAGCTTAGGTCAAGGAGCACTGGATATGGTATCAGAGTTGATGGTTTGAACCTCATTTCCACTGTTTCTCTTCAAGATCTTGATTTTCTGTTTTGAAGGTGGGAGAGGACAAGTATATATGCCACCTTGCTGCTGGGAGGATCAGTAAATTCCTTATATGTGATACAACTTAACCAAGAAGTTAGCAAGTTTGTCTCTATGTGTTTATTAAGAGCCATAGATTATCACAGAGACCAATACCATGATGTATGTGATGCCTAGTTTTATGTCAATTTGACCTAAGCTAGAGTCATCTGAGATGAGGGAGACTCAATTAAGAAGTTCCATCCCTAAAATCAGGCTGTAGGCAAGTGCATTTGGAATTTTCTTAATCAGGGATTGATATCAACCCTAGCCCTCTGTGGTCAGTGCCTCCTTTGGCATTGCCTTATAAGAGAGCAGGCTGAGCAACCCATGAGGAACAAGTCAGTAAACAGCACTCCTCCACGGCCTCTGCATCAGCTCCTGCTGTTAGGTTTCTGCCATGTTTGAGTTCCTGTCATAATGCCCTTCAAAAATGAATAGTGATGTGGAAGTATAAGCCAAATACATCCTTTTCTCCCCACGTTGCTTTTAGTCATTTCATGGCAGCAATTGTAACCCTAAGACTATGAATAAATAGGTATAGACATAGGCTGATATGAATCCAACACAGACAATTTTCTTCCTGAAGCTTCAAATATCCCCAAGAAATTAAGATTCTCTTGTGTCAAAAAAAACCCTCTGGACTCTCAGAGGTATGTTAGTTCTTTTCTCATCACTTCCTATTGCGTCACGAGATGGTAAGAGCACCTACTGCTCTTCCAGAGATCCTGAGTTCAATTCCCAGCAACCACATGGCGGCTCACAACCATCTGTAATGGAATCTGATGCCCTCTTTTGGTGTGTCTGAAGACAGCAGCAGTGTACTCATATACATTAAATAAATCTTTTAAAAAGGATTTATAAAAAAAGAGAGGTGGAATTTATGTGTCAAGCTGAAGACTAAAGGGTGCTATCTTCTTTCTACATGGCTCCTATGCCACTCTGCTCTATGCAGCTCTATGCTGGACTCTGAAATCCACCATAAACATTGTGATGCCTGCTGCCTTCAGACTACCTTCCATGTCGATGAATCTAGAGGACACTTTGAACTTGGTAACTAACAGCCACCCCACTCTCAGCCAATGGGACTGTCTTAAGGTCTTACTGCTGTGAAGAGACACCATGACCAAGGCAACTCTTATAAGGACAACATTTAAGTGGGACTGCCTTACAGGTTCAGAGGTTCAGTCCATTATCATCCAGGCAGGAACATGGCAGCATCCAGGCAGACATGGCGCAGGAGGAGCTGAGAGGTCTACATCTGTATATGAAGGCTGCTAGCAGAAGACTGTCTTCCAGGAAGTCTTCTCAAGACCACACCGACAGTGACACACCTATTCCAACAAGGCTATACCTCCTAATGATGCCACTCTCTGGACCAAACATATACAACCCATCACAGGGACTCACTGAATCTAGTCAAAGGGCAAGATGGTAGAGGTGCTAAAAAACCCTCATTCCACCACTGCCCTCATGCCCGGGCAGCACCAGACGCCACTTCACAGAGACATATTTCCAGCCCTTAAGCAGGCTTAACCCTCCTGGTTCTGAGTCTTTTGGTGACCTTGGAGCTTAGAATTTATGTGGCCCCTAAAGACTAATAATTTATCAGGCTAGCGGGTGATTCATCATTTATGGAAGGGCAAAGGGCCTTTCTACAGACCCTGTACCTGTCATACAAAAGGAGCAGATAGTCATAAATCCCACGTTTGTCCTCATCTTTCTTCATGTAACACTGGGGCTTGTTTTCTGTTATATGAAAAATTCTGAGAGTATCTGTTAAAGCACACAGCGTTGTTGAGATATTTACCTTATCTACTCACTTTGAAGAAGAGAAACAGCCCTTAAGGGCACAATGACAGTATCTGACATTTACACAGAGTGCTTACAATTTGTAACGCCTTTTACACCTCTGATCTCAACCACAGTTCGTGATAACCCTGGAACAGAGGAAGAAACCTAGGCAAGCAGCTTGTGCAGAACCAGACAACTAGAGTTACTGTGTGAAACACGGTAATGTGTAAAGCTAGTGCTTTACACATTCTAGAGAAGGCAAAAACCAACTGTTCCTTCCTCCTTACCCCAACTATGTTGAAGGTATCTTTGATGTTAAAATTTGTCCAAAAGCGGGGTTGGGGATTTAGCTCAGTGATAGAGTGCTTGCCTAGCAAGCGCAAGGCCCTGGGTTCGGTCCCCAGCTCTGAAAAAATGAGGGGCTGGGGATTTAGCTCAGGGGCTGGGGATTTAGCTCAGTGGTAGAGCGCTTGCCTAGGAAGCGCAAGGCCCTGGGTTCAGTCCCCAGCTCCGAAAAAAAGAACCAAAAAAAAAGAAAAAGAAAAAGAAAAAAATTTGTCCAAAAGCAAGATGAAATATGACCATTCATATTCGTCATCATAGAGTAATGTTGCAGGATATTTGATCACACCGTGATCCACGAGATTGTGTTGTTTATTGGAAAAACCTGTTTCTAGTTGAGATGTGGCTCACCCTTAGCACATAGCTTTAATATCTTTGGCTGGAATACTGGCATGTCCTTAGTACACAACTTCAATCCCAAACAATGAAGGTAAAGTTAGTTTGTAGAAGGAACCAGCCATGTTTGAAAGTGATGTCTAATTGAGTGACAGATAAAGTGATGAATCAGAGGAAGATTTGACAGAATAGGATCTGCCCAACTCTCCAAGAAGATCAAGGAAAGGGAAGCTACTTGAGGGGCAGTGCAGAGAGGAGAAGGGGGCAGTTTTATCAAGACAGTTGTACAGAAAGAGGTAGCAGAGAGAATAAACTAAACCTAGGTGAAGACAAAACAAGTCAGAGAAGGAGCAGAAGATTAAAACAGATTGCTAGAGTTTAGTTTGAGGCCAAGAACAAAAAGTCAGAGACCAAGAAGGAAGCCAGATTGAATCAGTCAGCTTGGAGAGAGGTTTGAGCCAGAACAGCTGAGTTGAACCAGCCAGCCAGAGCTCAGAAAGGGCTAGGAAGGGTGAGCTTATTCAGGAATAAGTCTCAGAGGCTGAAAACATTCTAGAACTAGATAAGATTAGGCTAGAAGCTTCCAGGACTAGGCTTAAGTTAGCAGACAGAGGGAATAAGCCTCCAAGACAAGAATTACATCAGGTGAATAAAAGTTACTTTTACAGAGTTAAGTCTTAACAACTTAGACACATGGGAATGACAAGATGACCAAGCCCAAATATCCCAGTAGGGCCCATCTGAGTGTGTGGGAAATGGCAGAACGAATGTTCTTTATAAACTTTCTTCAGGCAACTAAGACCCAGAGGCAAAAATCTGCAACAACCAAGACAGGGCTGCGGACAGTGGAGAAGAGCAGCAGGGAAAAGATAGTCACCCTTGGAGATCATTCTTGAAGGCCCACTGGAAAGCTTCCTTAGCTGGCCTCCACAGCCCTTGTGGTCCTGATGCAAGCCTCAGCATCTCACAAGGGTGCCATCTCAGACAGCCGTCTTTATTTTTAGTTCTTATTCTTTAAAAGAAATAATAGAATTCATAAGTAATGTCTTGGTTCCAGGCTCATTTGGGAAATCTGAAAATGTGCCATGAGAATAACATACTCTGATCGATTTTACTATAGTTTGGACAATGTAATTACAGCTGGATTCCCCAGAAAGATTCTTAGCGTCCTTTCTGGTCTAGGGACAGGCCACTGGAAAAGACATCTGATGACCTTTAGAGGACCAAAAATTGCTGCTGCTGCTGCTGCTGCTACTGGATCAGTGGGGTATTGGGGATATATATATTCTATTATATATATTCTGTGAATATATATAATAGAATATATAATACAGAGAGTATAAAGCATAGAATATAGAATATATATGCTTTATATTGCATGTATATGGATACAGGTACATGTACCACTGTGTGTGTGTGTGTGTGTGTGTGTGTGTGTGTGTGTGAAGTCAGAGGACAGCTTTCAGGAGTCAGTTCTCTCTTTCCACCATATAGGTTCCAGGTATCAAATTTCGGGCCATCAGGCTTGGCAGCAAGCATTTTTAGCCACTGAGCCATCCCAGCAGTCCAAGCAGGAGATCCGGGCCTTCTTCTGCCACAGAGTGCAGTGCTATAGGAGCTCCATCTGCTCTTGGGCCCACCCGATGCTCTCTTGGACCTCTGGCCTGCAGTGAGTGCTGTTTGACATTGCTCGAGGCAGACCTGGTCTGGACTGAGAGGGAAAGGCCCCCTGGGGAGTAGAAGGTGCAGAAGGAAAGGCTGAAGTAATCTGGGCAGGGGAGCAATCTATGGCAGGGCAAATGTGAAGATAGTCTCCACCAGTCCATTGGAGTGCTGGAGGCAGAGTTGCCACAGGGAGAAGTCCCACGTGGGTCCAGTGGAAATGCCTGGGGCTTATACCATCACCTTGTTCAGTCACAGTCTGGGGTTCCCGGGATGAAGAAGGACCTCAGCTCGAAGACTAAGGAGGATCCCATGAAGCAAACAGCTAGAGACTGTCAGCTAAGTGCATAGCTAGTCCCTGAGCAGCTAGTCCTTTTGTGGGGTGCCACCTGAAGCACTATTCTCTGGTTCTGCTGCAAAGGGACTTAGTTGTTGACTTATAGAATGTTCACTGTTATTTCCGCTGGCTTCGCTGTTCTATAGGAATGGATAGCAGGTCAAGAAACATGGAAAAGGTGGCTCAGGGTACAGCCGAGCAACAGTGTTCTCCAGGCAGAAGGACAATGAAGACCCACATAGGTGCAGTTACAGAAAGCCCTGTAGGGCCCTGGCTCATGGCAGGCCAGAGACTCAAGCTTGATCTGCCATCTTCATCATGTAACAGGGATAAGCTGAGAACAGAGGTATTTCAGGCCACTGCTAAAGAAGCTACAGAGAACACCATACCCAGTGTAGGATGTTTCACCCTGTCAAGAAGGCCACACCCATGAGCAGACGCAGAGACTGAACCAGTGGTTGGCCTCTGCAGGCCTCAGAGTTTTGGGTCCCCACATGGATCCCCAGGCCAAGTGATCCTATAGGTGACCCATTAGCCATGCCTGAGGACTCTGTAGGAGAAGGGATCTCAGATGGAAAGGCTGGTGGCCTTCCTGCAGGAGAAGTGTAACAGAGAGCAGCTCCCAGGACAACTGAGATCTGAGCCCCCAGAAGCTTGGGAACTTGGAGTCATGAGCTGGCTGGCACAAGGGCAAGGTGCCTGTTGGGAGAGTAAGCTCAGGACCAGATCTGGTTCTCCTGCCCCTCAGTGTAGTGGGTTGGCCTAATGTTATTTGTATTTCAATGTTAATTTGAGCCCCCAAAACTGGTTGTCCCAGAGACTGAGTCTGCACATAAATACTAGCTAAGTGATCCTGCCCCCAGTTCATTGTGATTGGTAATTAAAAATGCCAACAGCCAATGGCTGAGCAGAAGAGACATTGGTGGGCTTTAGGTTTCACACACCTGTGTTCAGAGGAGAAGGAAGAAGAATGTGCAGGAGACAAGGAAGGAGAAGCCACCATGGGTGAAGGGGTCAAGAGAATGTCAAGAATGGCAAGGACCTAAGGGCTGCCCAATTGGAGTTAAGAGCAGCCCAGGTAGAACATAGTAAATAATAACTCAGGGTTATCCATTGATAAAGTAGACTAACAGCATGGAGGGTAGGTGGCTGCCCAGCTTCTGTGCTACCTAAGGCATACTGTAAATATAAGAGATGGAGTGTGTCTCCTCCATTGTTGGTGGGATTGCAGACTGGTACAACCATTCTGGAAATCAGTCTGGAGGTTCCTCAGAAAATTGGACATTACACTACCTGAGGACCCAGCTATACCTCTCTTGGGCATATACCCAAAAGATGCTCCAACATATAACAAAGACACATGCTCCATTATGTTCATAGCAGCCTTATTTATAATAGCCAGAAGCTGGAAAGAACCCAGATGCCCTTCAACAGAGGAATGGATACAGAAAATGTGTACATCTACACAATGGAATATTACTCAGCTATCAAAAACAATGACTTTATGAAATTCATAGGCAAATGGAAAATATCATCCTGAGTGAGGCAACCCAATCACAGAAAAACACACATGGTATGCACTCATTGATAACTGGATATTAGCCCAAATGCTCAAATTACCCACAGAACACATGAAACTCAAGAAGGATGACCAAAATGTGAATGCTTCACTCCTTCTTTAAAATGGGAACAAGAGGGGCTGGGGATTTAGCTCAGTGGTAGAGCGCTTGCCTAGGAAGCGCAAGGCCCTGGGTTCAGTCCCCAGCTCCGAAAAAAAGAACCAAAAAAAAAAAAAAAATGGGAACAAGAATTCCCTTGGGAGGGAATAGGGATCCAAAGTTTAGAACAGAGGCTGAAGGAACACCCATTCAGAGCCTGCCCCACATGTGGCCCATACATATACAGCCACCAAACTAGATAAGATGGATGAAGGAAAGCAGTGCAGGGTGACAGGAACCGGATGTAGATCTCTCCTGAGAGACACAGCCAGAATACAGCAAATACATAGGCGAATGCCAGCAGCAAACCACTGAACTGAGAACAGGACCCCCGTTGAAGGAATCAGAGAAAGGACTGAAAGAGCTGAGGGTCTCGAGACCCCATATGAACAACAATGCCAACCAACCAGAGCTTCCAGGGACTAAGCCACTACCCAAAGACTATACATGGACTGACCCTGGGCTCCAACCTCATAGGTAGCAATGAATAGCCTAGTAAGAGCACCAGTGGAAGGGGAAGCCCTTGGTCCTGCCAAGACTGAACCCCCAGTGAACGGGATTGTTGGGGGAGGGCGGTAATGGGGGAAGGATGGGGAGGGGAACACTAATATACAAGGGGGGAGGGGTTAGGGGGATGTTGGCCTGGAAACCGGGAAGGGGAATAACAATTGAAATGTAAATAAGAAATACCCAAGTTAATAAAGATGGAGGAAAAAAAAAAGAGAGAGAGAAATGGAGTGTGTCTTCCATCCAGCAACTCAATGATTAAGGTGTGGCAGGGGCAGGGGAGTGGTAGAAGCCCCGGGCAGCCTCAGTATCTCCCACTCTTTTTCAGCTGAGCACAGGTTTGTTCAGTTCAGCACAAACCTCTGTGTACCAGAGTCAAGTGGCCACCCTGGGGTGCATGTGCATGCGATTTCCTGATTCTCCAGGACAGCACGTTCTGTCCTGCCTGTTGACCCGCTTCCCAGAGCCAGGTGACAAGAACCCTGTGGCCCCGGAGATAATTAGTTTGTGATCCAGCAGTTTTAGGAAATGAGTCACCCGTCCCCAAACAGGTGAAGGACTCTCTGGAGAAAGAAGGAATGAGAGTATGTGTGTTGGGGCTTCCTTTCTGTCACTCGGTGACTGTCTCCAGCTAAAGAGGACACTGAGGCTTCACGGGGGACTTCATCATCAGGAGCGTGGATGGAAACGCTGGTAAGATCCCGCCCGCCATGTTGACAAAGCTTGTGCCCACTCAGGTGCCAAGGACTGAGGTCCCACATGATTCCAGTTCTGCCTCATGGTCTGTCTCACCTTCACTGAACCACGGCCCACCCCTCACCTTGCTCACACCATCTCTCAGAGTCTCCTGATGCTAAATGGGCCTATCCTGTCCCTGCTGCCTTCTGAAATGCTCCCACCCTCATCCCCATCCGGGCACACAGCTTCTAGTTCCTAAGCGGTTCCGATACTTGGCAGATTTGTTTGCGTGATGTCTGTTTCCTCATAAGAATATGGCCTTTCTAGAAGCAGAGTCCTTGCTGTCTTGATCTCTGCTCAATCCTGAAGGCCCAGAATAGCCCATAGTGGAGAGCTCTTTCCTGTGGTTCAATATCATCTTAATGAGTGGCATCAATACATCAGTGGTGAGCCTCTTTCCCTCAGAGTCATATCCCAACGCTGTGGGTCAGACCTTTGACTTGTGGATTTTGAGGGGACCCAAGTCAGCGCGGATATTCCCAAGATGTGTTCGTTTCAATCTTCTGATCAATATAAAACAGCGAGCTATTTTCTTTTCTTCGTATTAAGTCATTGAAACCCAGAGTTGCGTTTCACACTGAGGCGTCAACTTCAGCAGTCTGCGTTACAGTTAATGACAGTTTACACGCACAGCGCTACATTTTCCTCAACTACGTTTTATCCGTGCTTGCTACTTAACACATTTCTAGCTGAAAAAGATGCATATGCCCAAAGTTTTCAAAACACACTTCAAAGCTGTCCAATAATTGAACCGCGTACCTAAAGAGCCATCTTCCTTTAACTGTTCTGCATGAGAGCACACGGGGTGTCTTTACCCACATAGGCTGCTAACACATCCTTGAATGTCCCCAAGAACCATAAGTTACATAAACTGCTGGCTTTTGTTAAATACATGGTCTCAGGGATTTTTTTTAATAGCAACCAATCATCTAAAGTAGACTTTTGGGAGAGAGAAACTATTATCTTAGTGCATGGACCAGAAGGTCTAGAGACACGGCACCTTCCCTAGAGAACCTGGGAGGCCTATTTTCATAGAATATCTCTCTAGTCTTCATTCCTTTCTCCCTGATAAGGAAGTTGGAGCTCAGAGAGGTTAAACAACTTGGCCAGGTCACACAGCATGTTTGCTTTGTAGCTGGCATAGTCCTTTAGCATCCCAGAGGCCCACTGTAGAAATCCTGGTGCTGGCTCCACTCTTTGCACCGACATTGGTTGTCTGCTTCTAGCTCCCCTTGGGCTTGGTTCTGGCGTTCTAGTTCCCATGGGCCTCCTATCTCATAGGAAGCATAAATACCAGTGCAATGAATATAGAATCCCAGGTGAACTCACAGATGACCTCTGGACCCACCCCTTAGTGTTTCGATGGCTTTCCCATATAGAAGGAAACCAGCTTCCGGTTTAGCTTTCTTCTTGGATCACAGGCACCAGCTGTGCTGGGTGAACTTCTAGGGTCCTAAGAAATCCTTTACTCTGGACTGGGCTAAGTATCTGATCCCTGTTCCCCACTGTACGGGGGAACAGCCCCCGTACAGTGAACCTGCACGGGCTGTTTACCCTGAGGGAGGGGGACAACATGAGTGAGGTTTCTGGTCCTGTTGTTACTCGGCTGGTTGTACCTCAAGCATGCACAGTTTGGAAATTAGGAAGTAATAATCATGTTGAAATGTAAAACATGCCTCTTCAAACTTCAGACTGAGGAAACCACCACCACCGTGGTAAGGGTTTGTTCATTCAACAGGCTTTGATAGAGCACCTACTGCATGCCAAGAGGCATTGATAGAGCACCTAAGGTATGCCCCTCCCTGGGGCTGTAGAAAGCTGCTATTTGTGAAGACCTAACCCATAGGTTTGGAAACCAGCAGGTATACACACGCTGAGGAGTATCCCGAAGGCATATGACTAGATGGGTGGCGTTTAGGAAGCCGAGTAAGTGCAGGAAGGTTGGAAAGGTCATTCTGCACAGAGGGGACAGAAGGCAAAAAAGGCTTTGGGGCAGTTGAGGGGTTGGTATGTGCAAGGACAGACAGAAGGCCGAGGCAGCCATCCCTGACTGGAAATCAGCAGGCTGACTTCAGAGCAGTCAGAGGGAGCTTGCAGGGCACAGGGAACAGTTTGGGGTTTGTTTTAAGTACAGTGGAAGCAGCTGAAGGGAGGAAAAAAGAAGACGAACTAAAACTCATGGCCACCAAAGGGCTTGCTGGGCAAAAGACAGACCGAGGCAAGCAAGAGGAAGCAGGGAGATCAGGCTCTAGAAGGGTCCCGGAGAAAATGTCACACAGGCTTGGGCTTGTCACAATTGTAGAGAATTGAGGGTGCCATTTGTGCTTCCAAGACTTCAACCCACACTTGGCCTCTTCATTTAGTAGCCAGTATCCTGGAGGTACCCGACATGTGGGTAAGTAGATACAACATACAAACATTGCGCTAATAGCTAAAAGCAGACAGATGAAACGTGTGGGTCCTGAGCTGGCTGTGTTATGCCATCCCATTTGAAATTCAGCTCAACTCTCTCAAGTGAGAGGGAGGGAGGGAGGGAGGGAGGGAGGGAGGGAGGGAGGGAGGGAGGGAGGAGACCAAGCCATTCAGTCTTTTCCCACACAGAAACACATTGCTCGGGAGCAGAACATGTGGGTAGCTGGCCTGGGTGTGAGGGCCCAGGACAGCAATTCTCACTCATTCGCTCATAATGAACGAGATAAATAGTAAACCATGCGTGCCGTGAATAAATTATCAAGTTGAAGTGCTGTCCAAAGGACAGTCAGCCGCGCTGTTGTTGGTTGAAACAGCAACAAAAACAGCACTTCAAATACTTGGTGCAAGATGTTTGCTCAAACCCTATCAACCTGCAAAGATCCGGCTGCTTTAGCTTCAAGTCTGGCTAATCAGATTTCATTAGCAAGGTTTGAGAAGCCCATGAGAAGGTCCCTGTGAACCAAATCAAGGACACACAACACCACTCTCTCAACAGAAGTCTACGCAGTTAAATTCATCCCTAACTATATCATGATTACCATTAATCTGTTATCCATGGTGTTGAGGAATCTGGCTCCCTCTATTTTACTTTCTTCTTTTGATTTCCTTTTCCCCAGAATGGAGAAAGAAGAAAGGAAAATGTTGGAGCTATGGGACTCTGCCATTAATTGTTCTGTAGAAACTCTTGCAAAAGAACGAGCCATTATGATGGGAAATTCCCTTTTCATTCCCACTTCATTTATCTGAACCAAGTTGGCCACCTTTCATGAGTACATAACGAATCCCGTAAGACATTTCTCGTCACTAGCAAATGCCATCCCTGTGACGCCAAAACAATATCAAAGCAAAGCAAGTGCCCACAGGTTAGAAGGACGTTTGTCAGAGTGCACTGTGATTCCCTGCTGAGGACAGGGACTGGGCTAAATGCTGTTCTGAGTGAAAAGCAAGCTACTATACAAAATTGGTGTAACAACAGTGAGTACAGCCACTTCCCCAAGTTGGTGCTGGAGGATAAAACACCCAGTGCTAGTGTGCTAGACAGGCACCCTGCACTGAGACACAAGCCTAGCTCGTGACATCTTTAAATGTGGGCAGTGTGGGTTTAAACCCATTGGGCTGCACTATCATGGTTTTGGCCATTTGAGGTTTCTTTGATCTCTTTTGGGAAGGCGTTGCTATCAGGAATAGATGAGAAGGGAAAAGGAGGCGGGGTTGGCTGGGGAAAGTCAGGCTCATGTTTGGCCCTACAGTTTGAAGTAGGAGAGACATTCCCATATGTGCCAATCCCATATATGCCAGCACTTTGCCTCTACTTTACCCTGTTATCTTTCTGCCTAGAGCAGAAGGCTATGCTCAGTCCTCATCTTTTCCCTCCCCCAGAGGTTTCTGTGAGCTCCACAGGAAACCTCTGCTTCCTCCTTTTCATCTTCTACAGGCCTCCATGGTCCATGGCTGGGGGCCCTGTCATGGTTTGTATATGCTTGGCCCAGGGAATGGCAACATTTGGAGATGTGGTCTTGTTGAAGTAGGTGTGTCACTGTGGGAGTGGGATTTAATACCCTAGTCCTAGCTGCCTGGAAGTCAGTCTTCCATTAGCAGCCTTCAGATGAAGAGGTAGAACTCTCATTTCTGCCTACACCATGCCTGCCTAGATACTGCCCTCTCTCACCTTGATGATGATGGACTGAACCTCTGAACCTGTAAGACAGCCCAATTAAATGTTGTCCTTTATAAGACTTGCCTTGGTCATGGTGTCTGTTCAGAGCAGTAAAACCCTAACTAGACAGGCCCTTTCTCCACATTCAAAGCCTATTATTGTTGCTACCACCTCCTCCATAAACTAGGCTTCTCCTGGCTCCTGCTTTCAAGGCCCCAGTGACCCACTGAGCTCTAGTGAATCTCTCTCTATCTTAAAAACCTGCAATTACCCTCAGAAAGTGAAATCTGCCATATAAGGTAACCTGTTCCTGGTTCTAAGGTTTAGGGTGTGTGTGTGTGTGTGTGTGTGTGTGTGTGTGTGTGTGTGTGTGTTGGCCTGTCTGCCTCAGAAAGGGAAATAGAAGGTTAGCAGAGGCAGGTGTCTGGGCAATACCCAGAATACCTCTCACCTCTACAACAGCTAGTTTCCTGAAGTATATCTTAGTGAAGGTTCCAAGTCCTGGTGGCTTTGTCCTTGGTCCATCCCTTGCCTGCTTTGTTGTTTTGTTTTATTTAGCTCTGTTCAAAGTAGCAGTTTTTTGAACTGCCCCATCAGAAGGTTGTGGTATGTGATTAGTCAGTAAGATGGAGGGAGGGAGGGAGGGAGGGAGGGAGGGAGGGGGAGAGGGAGAGGGAGAGGGAGAGAGAGAGAGAGAGAGAGAGAGAGGAGAGAAGAGAGAAGAGAGAAGAGAGAAGAGAGAAGGAGAAGGAGAAGGAGAAGGAGAAGAAGAAGAAGAAGAAGAAGAGGAAGAGGAAGAAGAAGAGAGAGAGGGAGGGAGGGAGAAAAAAAGAGAGAGGAAGAAGGAAGAAGAGAAGAGAGGAGAAGAGGGGAGGACAAGAGGGTGACAAAGAGAACTAGCATTTCCATTCTTCTCTCATCTTGGGTTGTTACCCACTGTCCCCTGAACTCCAGCATACCACCAAGTCACATACACCATGGCCCCAGCTTCCTGTAGACAGCCCTGACCTCTGAGCTCTGGTAATGTCGAATTGTCATGGATTCCTTCTGGGAAGTGTCATGTATTCCTGCTGCTGCTAACTTCTGAACTACCTCTTGGTGGCCTTTAGATTTCTTACCACCACCAACCCCCCATCACTAGTATAACCAATTACTTCATTAAATTCCCTGTCTTCACAAACCTGAAGTGGTTTGTTTTCCTAGTTGGATTCTGATTGATTAAGCTGGTGAGACATTAAATAAGCTTCACATAAAAATAGACACTTACTTCATGATATTCTCACTACTCAAATTAAAGTTCTGAAACTCTTCTCTCTCTGGGAATTAATCCAGCACCAGGTTTTCAAACCGGACAAACGTTTTCTAACCAGTCTGCCACTTTCCTAGACCTGTCACAAATGACCACTTAAAATCGCAGAAACGGATTCTCAGCTCTGGAGGCCAGACATCTAAAACCAAGGTGTCAACAAGGCTGTACTCTCTTCGCCTGCCTTATGTGTGTAGCTTGGGTCCTGCAATCCTGACCAAGGGGCTGCAAGGGAATGAAGCTGGGGTCAGGTGGGTTGTGCACACTCAGGTGGAGCGGCACCTACTCCTGCGATGACCCAGAACATCACAGTGTTTATTGTAGGTGAAGGGCAAGGTAGTCTCCTCAGGAGGCCTCTATAGGCAAACAGTCTCAGGCCGTAAGAAAGAGTTCAGGAAGAGGAAGCTGCAGTTGCTAGTTTTTGTACACACTGACTGTGAAAGTCTGGAGACACTTGTGCAAGAAGTTCAGACCCTGACCCATATAGAGAAAGGGTTTTCCAGTTTTTCATGTGTCCAAGGTGTTGGTCCTTGCCATGGCTGTGCCCATGTCTACAATGCACACTCACTCCGGACTTCACTCACTCAGGACTTCCTCTGCTCCTACCCCAGAAAGCTCTGAAAGAAAGGACCTTCACCTCCTGCAACACCTGGAACTACAAACATCCCTTGGCTTGCATCTGCATCCCTCAAGACTGTACTACCGTCCTGATGGGCTTCTCCTCTTTGGTGTCTCTCTGTCTTTCTTCAGCAAAACTACTTGTGATTAACCTGGACTTAAAGCTCTTCAGGGTAACCCAGGATGGTCTCATTGGAATAACTTAATCACATCTACAAATACTTTTTACTAAATGAGGTCACAGGCTTCTAACATACAGATATGGGGCTAGCAAGAAGGATCAGTGGGTAAAGGGGCTGAGGTCAGTTCCCACTACCCACATGGAGGAATGGGAGAACCCACTCCCACAAGTTGTCCTCTAACCTCTACACACATTCACATAGACACACCACAAATAAGTGTGTTAAAAATTAAAACATTTCTAAAAGATACCGATACATCATTAGCACAGAAGTACCACTCAACACTACAGTGAGTTTGACTGCTATAGGACAAATTGAAAATATCTATCCGTGTGTATGCGTGTGTTTGTCTCTTTACATCTGTTTATGTCTGGCTCTTTCTCTCTACCTATCTCTCTTTCCATCCCCGTCTCTCTGTTTCTGTCTGTCTTTTTCTCTCTGCTTCTTTCTCTCAATGTCTCCCTCTCTCCCATCTTTGTCTTTCTCCTTGACCCCCATATGAATTCTAGTATGTCACCCACTAGACTTAGAATCCTTTGCAGTTCTGGAGGTCAGCTCTTAAAGTCACACAGTTGGTCCCCAGCAGACACTGAAAAGCATTCTCTGTCCACACCCCAAGAGCTGGTCAATGAGAGTGGCTTTGAATGCTGCCATACCCTTGGCCAATGCCAATCAGCAGAAAAGGGACTGGGGCCTCTCAGTGGGAAGTTTCACCCTTCCCTGACCACCCCAGCAACAGCTTTTCCTCCTTTTAATTTAAATGTATGCTTCCCACTTTATTCTTAGTAAACATTAGTTTGCCAAGCTAGAGGTTGGCCATCAGTGCAAAGTTCCTCAGAGTCATCCGAAGGCTGCTCACTCACGGGTGCCTGGGCCTGATTCAAGTTGACAGAAGAGCACATGATGACGTAAATGAACACTTCAGATGGCTTCTCTGAGATTAGACCCCAGCTATGGGTTCAGAGCAAACAGAGGTTCGGACTGAAATATCGTTACACTGACTAATGCTCACCAAGAATAAATGGGAGAAATCATTCAGAGCAGAAATAGAACAAGTAATTGCCCTAAGTTTAAAAAAAGGAAATAATGTGCTTTGAAGATGAGTCAAATTCTCTATCATTTTTTTTATGTAGGAGATAAGCAAGGTCCGACACAGAACATCTGTACAAATTTTTAGAGTTAAGGAGAGAAAACTGCTTTCAGAACACAACCTAAGCCAAGAAGATCTGGAGTTCAAAGCCAGCCTTGGCTACATGGTGAATTCAAGGCTAGCCCGGACTACATGAGATACTCTCTTAAAAAAAAAAAAAGAAGGAAAGAAAGCAAGACAGAGTACCCCCATGGAGCTGTGCGAGTAGCACCTGTCTTTTTCCCTGTGTATGGACAGTGCCTTACATGGTGCTATGCATATATTTGCTGTTATCCTGAAGAAAGAGAAAGACAGTAAATCAAGAAGGTAACATCACGGGGTATGGGCTCCAAAAAGAACACTGTGCTGTGTTGATTTGAGTGAGCCCAGCACCCATTGGTTCAGATGCTTGAATACTTGGTCCCCAGTTGGTGGAACTGTTTGGGAAGGATTAGAAGGTGTGGCCTTGTTGAAGGAGGTGTGTCACTTGGGGGGTGGGTTTGTAGGTTTCTAAATCCCATGCCATTTCCAGTTAGCTCTTCCCACCACCAGGTACTTGCTCACCAGATGTGAGCTCTCAGCTACCCCTCCAGCACCATTCCTGCCTGTCTGCTGCCGCCACACTCCTCTGTCTGATAGGTATAGAGTCACCCTCTGAAACCATAAGCCCCTATAAACTCTGTTTTCTATAAGTCATGATGCTCATAGTGTCTCCATAGCTATAGAAAATTAATCAAGGCAGCCTGCTTCTGTGTAGAACATAGATGATGGTCCAAAGCCAGGTTTGGTGGTACACACCTGGACAGACATCCCTCATCTTTGGAGGAGCGTCCTCCTTCTCTCTGATGATCAGTGTCCTGGCCAGAAGGAACCTGGAGTGGCAGGCTGTATTTGGAAAGAGGGAGTGTAGTGTACTGAGCAGTTGCCCCAGGTTCCTGTCCACTACAGAGTGATTGTGTTGGGGGAGAGATGAGTGTGGGTGCTGGGGTAGAGATGGAGAGAGAGAGGGGCAATATGTTTGACAAAAGCAACTTAAGAAAAGAATGGGTGGTTTGGGGTCACAATTCGAGTGACAAATGGGAAGTCATAGCCACAAGAGTGTGAGGCAACTGGTCACATTTCCTCCACAGTCAGATGGCATCGAAAAATGAGTGCTGTACCCAGCTTGATTTATCCTGTTTATTCAGGTCAAGACCTCATCCCATGACTGGTGTCATTCACAGTTAAAGTAGATCTTCCCGACCAATTCACAGAATCCAGATAACCCCTCACAGGCACACTCAGGGGTGTTTCCATGGTGATCTAAATCCCCCAAGCAGGGTCAAGGGGAGCCCACACTGTGGCTTTATTTGGAGAGAGCATGGTGATTAGTTAAAAATCTGGAGGTGAAGGCACCCTGAGCCCAGGATGGGTCAGAAATCACTTGAAGAAGACACTGAACACAGAAAAGACCATGGGGATGAGACAGAGGCTGAAGTGGCAGGTCTGTAAGCCACAGAAGCTGGGGGTGGGGGAAGCAGCTCCTCCTGGGGGGGGGGGGGCTGTTATGTGCCACCCTGGTTTTGTGGCTTCCAGATCCATAAGAAAGTAAAATGTGATCTTCTTACAGCAGCTCTGGGAAACCCATCAGATGGAGAGGGACCAGAGTGGACAGAAGGAAGAATGGTTGCAAAAAAGAGGCCCATCCGTTCTGCTGAAACAAACAGACAAAAGAAACTAGAACAATCTATGTTAGCAGATCTTTGCTGGCTTGCTTGGTGTTCGGGGGTTGGACAACAGCCACAATCAAAATGGAAAAAGAAAAAGAAAGTGTCACATTAAAACTTTCAAATGTTGACTATATGTCCAAAATGATATGATTTTAAATGTATTGAATTAAATTCATGTTAAAAATATTTACATTTTACTTTCTAACGTAAACTCATTGAAAGCCACCTGGCTTACAAAACTTCAGCTGTCTGCTGCCTGATCCTTTGCAGCAAATGTTAAGAGCGACACTCATTTGAGGATGGACACAAGTCTCTGGCCAGCTCTCAGATGAGGAGAGATGTCCACCCAGCCTGGCCCATCCTCCTACACCCGCAGTGTCTTCTGAGAAAGACATTTAATCCTTTATTTCCTGGTCTTACTGGAATAGTTTGGTGCTGACGTTGAAGCCTATGTTTAAACTTTAGTGAATGAACACCAAGACAGATGATTTCTGGTAGGACACTAGGGAACAAGTGAGGAAAAAACATGTTGAAGCTTTGCTGGGGGCTGTGGCCTGGAGGAGTGAGACTGCTCTCTGGGGTTGGTAACGCATTTGGAGAAAGCCTAGTGATTATAAGGTCCAGAGGCTAATCACCAGATTTTCCTAAATGCTTATGCACATGGCATTTTAAAGCCCTGTGGTAGCTATTCTTGGTTGTCAACTTGACTACATCAGGAATTAACTAAAACCCAAGAGGCTGGGGCACACCTGTGAGGGATTTTTTTTTCTTAAGTAAATCGTTTGAAGTGGAATGACCAAATTTCAATCCAGATCTTTCGAAGTGAAAAAAAATTCACCTTTAATCTGGCCCACAAATTCTGCTGGCTGCCTATATAAAGGATGTGGGAGAAAGGAAGCCTGCTTTCTTTGCCTGCTGCTCTTGCTGACAAGTTCATTCCTTCACAAGAGCCTGCTTCTTTGGGATTCCAACATATACTGAAGAATACTGAGACATCCAGTGTTGTGGACTGAATAAACTACTGACTTCTTGGACCTTCCATTGATAGACAGCCATTATTGGACCAGATAGACAACCACCTATAAGCCATTGCAATAAATCCCCTTTAGGTAGATAGGTAGGTAGGTAGGTAGATAGATAGATAGATAGATAGATAGATAGATAGATAGATAGATAGATAGACAGATAATAGATAGATAGATAATAGATAGATAGATAATAGATAGATAGATAATAGATAGATAGATAGATAGATAGACAGACAGACAGACAGACAGACAGACAGACAGACAGATAGATAGATAGATTGATAGATAATAGATGATGGTAGATAGATAATAGATGATTGATAAGATAGTAGGTGAAAGATAGATGATAGATTGATAAATTGATAGATTGATAGGTAGTAGATGGTGGTAGAAAATAGATGATCAATAAGATAGTAGATGAAAGATAGATGATTGATAGAAAAATAGATAGATTGATAGATTGATAAATAGGTAGTAGGTGGTGGTAGATAGATAATAGATGATCAATAAGATAGTAGATGAAAGATAGATGATAGATTGATTGATTGATAAATTGATAGATTGATAGGTAGTAGATAATAGATAATCAATAAGATAGTAGATGACATATAGATGATTGATAGAAAAATAGATAGATTGATAGATTGATAAATAGGTAGTAGGTGGTGGTAGATAGATAATAGATGATGAATAAGATAGTAATGAAAGATAGATGAGAAATAGAGAGACAGACAGACAATAGATCTATCTATAAG